>NW_020799143.1:5343633-5365990 GCF_003259725.1 Athene cunicularia | reverse complement strand
CCCGTAATTTCTGGAGCTTTGCACAGCAATTTTAAGCCTACACATGAAAGCACTTTGCCTTATTTACTTGCTTATGCAGGCCACTGACATGCAGTTCACACTTTCAGAGCACCACATTCAATAGTTCAAATGACATGTGATAGTTGTCGCTATCAGAAGGCCTGTATTCTCTGGAAAGACCGTGTAACACTATCCTGAGGAGATACAGAATGTCCCTGTAGAAGCTCTTCTATAATGATACATTTGAAATCCTATTTTAAGACAAACTCCCTGTATACAAACTCATTATTCTTGCTTCCTGACACAATATACGTAAGGCAAACACAACCGATCTGTTATGAACTCATTACTACAAACTAACTCCATCTTCTAAAGTTTTCTTTCCCTGAATATCCATAAACTTTTTTGATTAAATGCTGAAATCGAGATACATATACCTAGCTATTTAACAGCTAAGCACATGACAATGCATTTATCTTGACAGTTTAATTGGACTAGAAATAATGTGTGCCATAGGTAGCTGTAGTATTACCATTTTTAATTTTCAAAGCTGTAGTTCAGTTAGGGTTGCTTGAGTAGTAAATATATTGAAACAGTATCTTCAGGTGCTAAATGGTAAAAATTTGCTGAGAAGTCCAGCTTTGTGATTCCTATCACCCACTTCCCATGCTTCCTGGCTTCACTTTATTCTCCTGTTAATCATGTCTTAGACCTTTGTGTTACTTTTCCACTTTTCCTTCATTGTTCCCTCACTTCTCCCTCTTCCTCACAGATTTTATTTCCATGTTTCTTTATCACTCTTTTTACTAGGCTCATCCTTTCAGTTTGGATAAACCAAACTGACAGTCTGTCCTGATTTTGGCCAGGATAGCCTTTCCTTGAGCTGGGAGGGAACACAGCTGGAGGGCTGGGCCCAGATTAGCCACTGGAGTGTTCCATATCATGTGGCATTAGTGGCATTGCTCCTGGAGGCAGCATGGCATGCATACTGGTTGGTGTATAGTGAGCAGCAGCACTGTGTACTACCCATTTGGAGTTCTACTGTTACTGTTGGTTTGTTACCAGCATTAAACTGTTGGGATTTTTTTAATTCAACCTATGAATTCTCCCTTTTTGTCCCTCCCCTGTTTTACTGGGGGGTGGGAGGCAAGTGACTGGCTGCCGGCTTCATTCAAACCATGACACACTCACAATGGCATTGCATTGTTTCAGCAGTATACATAAAAAGAAGCGTTTGTTTCACCAGGCTTCATGAGCCAGCAAAGGAGGCCTGCAGAATCAAACCTCTTCTCAAAGTTTGTATCTGATGTAGGTGATTAAATCACTAACCACAAAAGGATACAGAACACAATGACTTCCCTCTATGGGGCTACTCCTAAATAGGAAGCAAAGTCTTCTTTTTCCTTAGTAGATGGAAGAAAGATGCTCTTGGTATTAAAATAAACATGCCATGCCAGCCCCTCCTAAAAGCTGCAGAATCAGTCTCCAGCCAACCAGCTGCTTTTTCATGACAAAGCAGCAGCTCACTGACATCCATAAGCCTTCAGGCTGGGTCAAACTACTACACATTTTAGTAACGATATGCTGATAGTGCGGGAGATATGGACACGCACACGACCAGTATGATCAAGCAATGCCAATTTATTGAAGGTAAGGAAGCCCTTTTTATAGGTTTCTCCTGTGCACGCGAACGGTACGTGGTGCAATCCTTATGACGGGACAGTTAGCTTTGTCCACGCACTTCAAGCCTTCTCACGATTGCATAATAAGCGCCACACTCAAATGTCTTTCTCAGCCCAACCCATCTCCTGGAGTTGGTTGCTGAGTTCTTTGTTCTATGTCCTTGCTGAGACATGTGTAGGATTGCTCACATGTCCATTATCTCCCAACATGATAGGATCATGATTCACATGTACTTACTTTATGAAAATCTGTCCTATCCCTGGATTTACATTTATTTTAAAGGAGTATTTCCTTGAAAACTAAGAATCTAATATGTGAATTCCTTGCCAGTTATTATTTAAGGCTGCAAACCACACAACCAAACAGTCTCTTCTGGGCACAGATAAGCCATCAAGCAGTTTCTCCAGAATTTCAAAGTATTAGATACTTCAGGAAACTCCAGTTAAGTGTCCTGCACCCACCAGGGCAAATTAAACCCCTGAATCATGTTAAAAGCCTGCTATGTTTTCAAATGCCTACTTTTTAAACACACTGCTTACCTGTTAATATATTGTACCGGGTCTGGCTGAGGCAGAATTGGTTTTCCCCTACAGCAGCCCTCACGGGCTGTGTTTTATGCTGGGAGCTGGCAGGGCACTGGTAGCACCCTGATGTTGTGGCTCCTGTTGAGCAGTGCTTACAAAGCAGCAAGGCTCTTTCCGACATTTCCCCCAGTGGGATGGGGTGGGCAAGATCTTGGGAGGGGACACAGCCAGGACACCTGACCCGAACTGACCAAAGGGATATTCCAGACCATGTGACGTCTGCTCAGTATAAAGCTGGGAGAAAGGAGGAAAGGGGTGGGGTCACCCTTGCTCCTCCGAGGCAATGACTAGGCCTGACAGCACCTCTTCATGGGAAGCAGAGAATAAATCTGTTTTCTTTTTTTTGCTTCCATGCACAGACCTTTGCTTCACTTTGCTTATATTAAAACTGCTTTTGTTTTACCCACAAGAGTTGGTTGTTTTTTTTTTTCCCTATCTTATTTTCTTTCCCCTTTTTGCTCTATTGAGAAAAAAGGGGGAAGGTGGGGGAAGTGATAGAGCAACTTAGTGGGTACCTGGCATTTAGCCAAGGTCAAACCACCACATGTATTTATGCACTTGTACTCATCACTCAAAAGATTTCAAAGCTTCCTCTTTCATTCACAGTCACTGCATTTGTCATGGATTTCTAACAAATATCTCTAATGTGATCAGCTGGTATAACCTATTTTGAGGGAGAAAATTAAGACTTGTTTCATGCCCACTGCACTCAAATCAAGCTACTGGTTTCATATGTCTGCTTTGTCTTTCTCATGTTTTACTGAGTTCTTTTCCAGACTACAGTTTTTCCCACAAGTAACAAAACCAAAACCTGTTCTCTCAAATAAGAATGTATGAACAACTAAATGTGATAGTTTAGGTCAGGACACACTAAATGTATGTGTTAATTACTACACAATAATTGGATCCATGCAAAAAGAAGTTAAGATATTTACTGTAGTAAAATATTGATGGTAAAATTCCAATGATCCATCTGCCCTTCCTGTCCAGCTCACAGGCAGTGCTTCCTCATACTACAAGGTGAGTGATGTACTGCCCTCTTCCAAAACCTGCGGTATAAGTCTGCAACAAATGACAGGGCTATGCTTTCATCTCTTTGGCAGGTGGCACTCCTCTCCAGACACTGGCAAACTGCCGTTTACACTGTGAGGTCAAGGGAATTGAGAAAAAAATGTTATGACAATGGTTAAACACAAGCAGCACTCACAGAACAGTTTGGACTGGAAGGGACTTTTCATGGTCATCTAGTCCAATGTCCCCTGAAATAAGCAGGGACATCTTCAACTAGATCAGGTTGCTCAAAGCCCCATCCAACCTGATCTTGAATATTTCCATGGATGGGACATCTACTACCCCTCTGGGCAACCTGTTTCAGCATTTCACCACCCTCAAAGTAAAAAACTTCTTCCTTACATCTAGCCTGAATATACCCTTTTTTAGATTAAAGCCATTACCCCTTGTCCTATCCTAACAAGTCTGTCTCCATCCTTCTTTTAAGCCCCCTTTAACTATAGAAAAGCTACAGTGAGGTATCCCTGAAGCCCTTTTCTCAAGGCTGAACAACTCCAACCCTCTGTCTTTCCTAGTAGAAGTGTTTCATCCCTCCGATCATTTTTCTGTCCCTCCTCTGGACCCACTCCAACATGTCCATGTCTTTCCTGTGCTGAGGACTCCAGAGCTGGACACAGCACTCCAGGTGGGCTCTCACCAGAGCAGAGTAAGAGGGGCAGAATCACCTCCCTCAACCTGCTGACCATGCTTCTTGTTATGCAGCCCACGATATGGTTGACCTTCTGGGCTGCAAACACACATTGCTGACTCATGTCCAGCCTTTCATCCATCAGTATGCCCAAATCCTTCTCCACAGGGCTGCACTCAATCCCTTCATCCCTCAGCCTGCACTGATACTGATCCAGGTGCAGGACCTTGCACTTCATAAATTTCATGAGATTTGCACGGGCCCACATCTCAAGTCTGTCCAGGTCCCTCTGGATGGCATCCCATCCCTCAGGTATGTCAACTGCACCACTCATCTTGGTGTTGTCTGCAAACCTACTGAGGGTGCACTTGTTACTGATTTTATTATCAACTGAAATGAAATTGTGTTTGATTTTAATATAAGTATAGAATTAAGGGATATTTTAGTGAAAATCATTTATCTTATTGTATTTTGAATCTAGCAACTGAATGCTACTCTAAAATCCCCTGTACAGCCCTGTACCAAGGCTGAAGGGATTGGTCATAATTGTTTAGTAGGAACAGTTAGAACCTAGGTAACAAAACATGAGGTGATTTGTAAACTGATTTATAATATATGTATAGGACTAGAAGAATGCAAGTAGCTGTCAAGGTCCAGGATTAATGGGAACTGAGGGCAGTAACCGTAACAGCTTGCAGGTCCCTGCCAAGAAAACTGTGTCCTTAAGCAAAAGGTAATTCCGGCAGGGGGAGATCACGACCACTGACTCATGGACCACCTACTCACATTACACCCCAGACCCATTTCTAGACATTTCTAACCTCTACTGCGCAGAATCAGAAGTAGGAGGAGAATATGTTAATGATTTCTTGGAAGTTGTACGTTTATGTATTAAGACTTAATTAATATGTATGAGTAAATTCTATATAAGGTGTATGACTCTGGTGCCTGGCAAGTGTTGTTGGTGAGAGCACTCCCCTACACGTCCGGCCGTCAATAAAGAAGTGTCTGCTTATCTACATCAAATTGGTGTCGGTAAGTTATTTTTATCCAGGATTTTGGTGACACACTCAATCCCACTATGTCATTTATGAAGATAGTAAACAGTACCGGTCACAATAGGGACCCCTGAGGGACACCACTCATCACTAACCTGTCACTGATCTCCATCTGGATAATGAAGCATTGACCACTAAACTCTGGGTGCAACCATCCAGCCATTTCCTTATCTACAGAACAGTGCACTCATCAAATCCATATCTCCAATTAAGAGAGACTAATGTGACAAACGCCTTACAGAAGTCCAGATAGATGACATGTGTAGCTCTTCCCTTGTTCACTGATGTAGTCACTCCATTACAGAAGGCTGGGTTGGTCAGGCAAGACTTGCCCTTGGTGAAGCCGTGATGGTTATCTCGAATCACCTCCCTGTCCTCCACGTGCCTTAGCATAGATGATAAGAGGATCTTCTCCATGACCTTCCCAGACACAAGGGTAAGGCTGACAGGTCACTAGTTCCCAGGGTCCTCTCCTTTCTACCCTTTTTAAAAATGGGTGGAATGTTTCCCTTTTGCCAGTCATTGGGGACTCCACTTAACTGCCATGACTTTTTACATATCATGGAGAGTGGCCTGACAACTATGTCAGCTAACTTCTTCAGGGCTCTGGGATATATCTCGCAGGTTCCTTAGATTTATGTATGTTCAGGTTCCTGAGATTGTCACAAAACTGATATGCTCTTACAGGGGGAGGGACTTTGCTCCCCCATCCCCCATCTTGCAGTCTATCCACTCAAGAGGTGTGGGAAGAGAGATTGCCAGCAAAGACTGAGGCAAAAAAGTTGAGTACCTCTCAGTCTTCTCCTCATCTGTTGTTAACAGTTGGCCAGTTGTGTTCACCAGTGGGGGGTACACTTTCTTTGACCTTCCTTTTCCAGCTGACATACTCAGAGAAGCCCTTCTTATTCTTTACATCTCTTGCTAAGTTCAACTTCAGCCACGACTGCGCCTTCCTGACCCCATCCCCACACCACTGGGCAGCATCTCCATGGTCTTCCCAGGATACCTGTCCGTGCATTTCCTTCTTGCCCTTCAGTTTGACCAACAGGTCCTCACTCATCTATGTCCTCCTCTTGCCTACCTTTCCTCTTCTTACACCTGAGGATTGAGAGCTCTTGTGCTCTATGGAAAACATCCTTAAAGATCTGCCAGTACTCTTCTGCTCCCTTGTCCCTGAGGGCAGTTTTGCAGAAGGTCCTATTGACTAACTCCTTGAAGAGCTGCAATATTGCTTTCCTAAAATTCAGAGTCCTGACTTTTATCTCTCAGAGCTGCAAACTCCACCAGTGCAGGACCACTGCAGACCAGACTGCCTCCAATCTTGATGTCAACAATTAGCTCCCTTGCCTTGGTGACCATCAGGTCCAGTATCGCATATCCTCTGGTAGGGCTGTCTATTACCTGAATTGCTTATGGCATGCCATGCTACTTTTCCAGCAGATGCCAGGGTGGTTGAAGTCCCCCAGCAAGACAAGAGCCTATGAGCACGATGCCTCCTGTAGTTGGAGTAAGAAGGCTTTGTCAGTAAGCTCCCCTTGATAGGGCAGTCTGTAGTAAATACCAACCACAAGATTGCCTTTGTTACTTCCGTCTTTAATTTCTGCCCAAAGGTTTCAACTTGCTTGTGGCTATTCTTCAGAGACAGCTCTTCACAATCTACGTATTGCTTGACATAGAGGGCAACCCCTCTGCACCTCCTTCCTCATCTGTCCCTTCTGAAAAGCCTGTAGCCATCGACAGTTTCACTACAGTCACGGGATTTGTCCTATCAAGTTTCAGTAATGGCATCTAGGTCATGGCTTGCTAGCAGCATGGTGGCTTCCAATTCCTTCTGTTTGTTGTCCATGCTGTGCACATTGGTGTAGAGGCACTTCAGCTGGGCTGTTGGCCATGTCATCTTTTTAGAGGAACACACCTTAATTCCTTTGATGTATTTCACAAGTGTTTCCCTGTTGGTTCCAACTATCTCAGGAGCCCCTGGCTCATCCCTGTAAGACTTCAAGCATGCTGCAGCGTACCCAGCATGTCTCAGAGCAACACACTGAGGGTCCTCACTGGCACCATGTCCCTCTAACCTTGGCATGTTGTCACAAGCAAGCCTGGTATTATCCCCCTCCTCCTTCAAGTCTCGTTTAAAGCTCTATCAGTGAGCTCCACTAGCTTGTGAGCAAAGTCTCTATTCCCCCTTTGAGAAACATGAATTCCATCCAACACCAGCAGGCCTGGGACTCTATAGACCATCCCATTACCAAAAAAAATGAAGTTGTAGCAGTGACATCAGCCACAGAGTCATGTATTAATAGGCTGGGTCTGTCTATTTCTTTCAGTGTCACTATCCGCAACTGGAAGGACAGAGGAAAAAGTTATCTGTCCTCCAGATTCCCTTACCAACCGTCCCAAGGCCCTGAAGCCTCTTTTGCTTGCCCTTGGACAACATGTTGTGGCTTCACCATCACCTGTATGTAAGAGTAATAATGTCTAATAGTCTAAGGGCTGTTCGAGGCTAGGAAGCTTCCTAGGGACGTCCTTAACCTGGGCCCCAGTGAGGCAGCAGACATCCCCAAGAGGAGGGTCTGTCTGGCATATTGGACTCTCTTCCACTCAGAAGAGAGTCACCTACAACTATAACTCATCTTTGCTTCCTCACTGGGATGGTTGTGATACGTTTGCTTGCCACCCCAAGCATGGACTTGCTTCCATTCTCTCCTTTCCTTTAAGCTACTGCCTTATGCCTGTTGAGGGGAAGATATAGGATCCCCTTGATTTTGGGTTTTTTCTGGTGGCTGTTCATGTTTCTGTCTCAGGGAGGGCAAAGCATGCTTCCACTAGTCTAGCTCTATCTCAGACTCACAGATGTTGGGGGAGGCAGTGGGTCTGCCACCAGCCTGACTGAAGAAGAGTTTTGCCTTGATAAAGATTCCAGTGTACCCTTGAAAAGGAGAAATGTCTGCTTAATAAACAACATAAGAGGAACAATGAAAAAGGAAGCAGGATATAAGAGCTGCAGTCTCACACCTATGGAGGAGCAGATTAGAAGAGTACAGATTAACTGATAGCAATGCTAATGTTAAAAAACAACTATGTGACCAATCAAATGAGCACACGGTTTTGTAAAACAGATAAAAAAGAAGGGTTTGGAAAATATAGACATTTTGCCTGCAACATTCGTTTGTCATGTCCATCTCTACCGTGACACACAGATGCTCCTTAAACCTTTATACTTCCTCTTGTAGCTCTGCCACCAGGCTGAGCAGATCATTCACTTGGTCACATATGACACTTGCTGTTCTTACTACTGCCATCCATTACCAGCAAAAGGTGCTGGCAAACCCTGCAGCCTGAGACATGGATGGTGCATGTCTTTGTGGGAGCTCTGTCTGGGTTGCTACATCCATTCTGGCGAATGCAGAGAACTTCACTTTCTGCTGGGTGGATACCATAGCTAAGCTCCTTTTGAGATGATGACAACCATGAACTCAACCCATATCTTGAGCTGGTAGGGTGACAACACCCTTCCTGGGTGCCCTTCTGCATGAACTTCCATGCAAACTGACACACCATGTTCCGTTCACCCACTCTGGTCACAGTGCTTCTGGTCACGCCTGCTCCCTAGGCTGCTTTTTAGTGGGGAAGGGGGGCTGCCATTGCTCTGGAAATGCCTAGGCCTCGTCAGTGTCTCCTGTGAGAGCTGTCAGCTCCTGGAAGGTCTCTCTGCTACCCTGGCATTTCCCCGCCTCAGAAAATCCTGCTGCACATCAAGATCTGCTACTCTGCTGCAGATCAGATCAGGTCCAGAGCAGCTCCCCTCAGTATTAAGTTTATACTGCAGTTCTAGCACACCTGGTACAAGGCACACTGCAGGGCGATTACCTCACACTGAGAGTTCAATAGTAAACAGTTAACTTCCAATCCCCGCTGGGTTTTCACACAAGTTAGACATGGCTGTTGAAGGGTGAATGAATTCATACCACCACTCCTTGACTTTCTAGTTCTTTGGTATGACCATGTATGGGACAAAGTTTATCTCTGTCCCAGAGGTCGAGGACAGAGATAAACTTTGTCCCATACATAGTCGAGGATTGTAATCAGTTCTCTGAGTTGCAGCCAGCACTAATCAAAGTGATAACTGCAGTTCTACTATGAATGCTCCTTCTAAGAGGTCAGGCAGTTGAAGTATCAAAGGGGTATCATTACTCATTTCCACATTAACAATGCCAAATATTTAATATCCTTATGGATCCTTAAGATATCCATTCCTCAAAAAAGTCAGTGCCCAAGATGTAAAGATAAGTCCCATTACAACAACATCATGAGGTTTACAGTTTCCTCTAGTGAGAATGAATTGAACTTCTACTACATGAAGCTTATGCTGACCTATACAGAGATAATGTTAACTTACCTGTAAATTACTGTTATCCCACGTACATCAGTAACACACAAGCTCCAGTAGGAGCACTGCCTTCTAGACCTATAACCTGAGCATGAACCCTCAGGTTCCACAACATTACACCCAGGAAAACTAACTCAGCAGCCATAGGCAGTCATGGACACTCAAGAGACCACACATCAGCTGTAGAATCCCCTTCCACAATCCAAAAGATCACTGTAGTTCTTATTAATGCAAATAACACAACAAAGTTACATGAAAGGAGTGATCTCTGTCTCCCCTTTGCTTTCTGACAGGAGCAGGACTGCGAGCAGTCAGGAGGAACAGGGTGCTGGGCTGGTGGTGCCAGCTGCCTTACTTGGAGCATGGTGACTCCAGCTGTGCAAGTTTGGTACCAGGCACTCCTAGAGGGCCTCCACAGCCAGGTGTCACAAACTACATTGGTACTGAACATAGGAACGAACTACGCATTTGCTTCTCAAAGAACGGAGGCAATCTTTGGCCAAACCCTGCCAATACAGTGGCCATGACTAGCTGCTTAAAGGAATTTGAAAACATGAAAATGCTGAACAGAGAAGGCCATTACAGTTTGCAGTACTGGTCATCTTTATTCTCTGTACTTGCCATATATGTCAATCCATTTAAGAACAGATTATATACTGAAGTCAAACACAAATTACTTCAGTTCTCAGCTACATTTCTCCAGCTAACAGTTTACAAAAATCTAAAACAAATTTAAGCTTAACATAGCTCAGCTAACTTATAGTATTTTGCTAACTGTATCCATAGACACACTGCCACTTATAAAGGCGAAGATCATTAACAGAGGTGTTATTTAAATGAGCTCTATTATTCACTCTACTATGAACTTTTGCCAAAGATATCAGTATGTTATGGTGACTGACAGTAACAACACTAGAATCACAGAACAGTTTGGATTAGAAAGGACCTTAAAGATCATCTAGTTCCAACCCCCCTGCCACAGGCAGGGACACCTTCCACTAGACCAGGTTGCTCAAAGCCCCATCCAACCCAGCCTTTAACACTGCCAGGAAGGGAGGGGGCAGCCATAACTTCTCTGGGCAACCTGTTCCAGTGTCTCACCACCCCAACACTGAAGAATTTCTGCCTTACATCTAACCTAAATCTACCCTATTTAAGTTTAAAACCGTTATCCCTTGTCCTATCACTACATACCCTGATAAAGAGTCCCACCGCATCTTTCCTTTAGGCCCCCTTTAAGTACTGGAAGGCTGCTATAAGATTTCCCCAGAGACTTCTCCAGGCTGAAAAACTCCAACTCTCTCAGCCTGTCCTCATAGGGGAGATGCTCCAGCACCCTCATCATCTTTATGACCCTCCTCTGGACCCACTCCAACATGTCCAGGTCCTTCTTACACTGTGGGTCACAGAGCTCAACACAGTACTACCAGTGGTGTTTCACAAGAGCAGAATAGACAGGCAGAATCACCTCCCTCGACCTGCTGGCCACACTTCTCTGGATGCAGCCCAGAATACAGTTGGCTTTCTGGGCTGTGAGTGCACATTGCTGGCTCACAGTCAGTTTTCCATCCACTAATAAGCCAAAGTCCTTCTCTGCAGGGCTGCTCTCAATTCACTGATCACCCAAACTGTGTTTGTGCTTGGGATTGCCCTGACCCATGTTCAGGACCTTGCAATTGGCCCTGTTGAACTCCATGATGTTAGCACAGGCCCACCTCTCCAGCCTGTCCAGGTCCCTCTGGATGGCACATCCCTTCCCTCCAGCATGTCGACCACATCACACAGCTTGGCGTCATCAGCGAACTCGCTGAGGGTGCACTCAACCCCACTGCTAAGTGGGACATTAAAAGCCAATAAAGACATTAAACATTATATGCTCCAAATTATTAATTAAAAACTCCATAATGTAGTTCAAGTTGTTCCTATAAAACTGAAAATACATTAAATGGTCAAGCAACTTCCACAAAATACATTTCAGAACACTGTTTAAATGTAAATTACTATTCTATATAAAACATAAGGGAATCTGTCATATCTCAAATGAATTCACTTAAGTGATCATACTTACTCTAAGGAGCAAATTTAATTACTATAACTTGAATCTGCAAGAGAATGCAGTCAGCTGCAGATGTCAGCATTCTCCTGTTAGAAGCATAAGTTCCATAAACACACAGGCTAAAAAAAATTATTATAAACAGTGCCTGCCTGTTCTTTTGGCTTTCATCACCACCTAGCCTAAGAGGCCAGAAACACTTCATTTGCAGAGGATATAATACTAATTCTCAAAATAAAAAAGGAATAAATAATAGATACATCCAATTTAACAGTAACATGCTAGTGGCATATATCTCCTCTTGCAATTCTCAGAGTGATGGAAGACTTAGCACTCACTAATGAGAAGATACTCATTCCCTTAATTCTGCCAACAGAAAAGAATACACGAGCTCTTTTTAAACAACCCGTGTGTGGGACACAGTAGTCTGAACGACCTTTATTTAGATTTAAACTGTAAATGCTACTTTTTTGGGGAGACAAAACAAAAAAGTCCTCTCACTACTCTTCAGAAAGGCAGCAGCATTTTCCAACTAGTGGTACAGTAAACTGCTGAAAAGAGCAACATACTGGACTGACTCTAGAAAATTAGTTTGCAAAAAAATCTGGACTCAGCATCACCATCAATTTAGGGTTATTAAGTGAAAATTCATTTCAGTAAAACACACCCAGCATACTGATCTGTCAAAACTTAGAAAGCAGGTTTAAGATACAACCTCTGCATTCATAACATTATGACATATTTTTGCTCAGAAATACAGACCCATAAACCAAACCTTCAGGCCAGCTAGCTTTATTCCACCTGATCAGGGTTCAAAATACATTTCAGTCCTTAGAGATTCCCATTTTTCTTCTGCTCTAATAAATTTTGCAGCAGAATAAAGGAAACCTATACTTTATGACAATACCGTTAAGAGCAGCATCAATTCATCTGCAAAGACTTATTCTAAAGATTCAGAATTGCACACTTATACACTACAAGGCTTACCTTACAAGACGATTTTATTCAGCCCTCTATGAATTGTCATTATAATTGAAGAGGAAATGGATGCACACAAGGCTGTAGGACTGGATGGGTTACACCCAAGGGTGCTGAAAGAGTTGGCAGATGTGCTCACCAGGCCGCTGTGCATGATTTACCTGAAGTCATGGATAACTGGGGAGGTCCCATTGGATGGAGGGTGACAACGTGACACCCATCTACAAGAGAGGCAGAAAGGAGGATCCAGGAAAGTATAGACCTGTCAGTCTGCCCCCAGTGCCAAAGGTGGTCATGGAGCAGGTCATCTTGAGTGCCATTACAAGTCATATAATGGACAACCAGGGGATCAGGCCTAGTCAGCATGGGTTTATGAAAGGCAGGTCCTGCCTGACAAACCTGATCTCCTTCTATGACAAGATGACCTGACTACTGGATGAGGGAAAAGCTGTGGATATTGTCTACCTGGATTTTTGAAAAGCATTTGACACCGTTTCCCATAGAATTCTCACAGAAAAACTGGCTGCTTGTGGTCTGGATTAGCAAACAGTCTGCTGGGTCAAGCACTGGCTGGCTGGATGGTCCTAGAGAGTGGTGGTCAGTGGAGCTAAATCCAGCTGGTGGCCGGTCACAAGTGGTGACCTCAGGGCTCGGTGTTGGGACCATTTCTGTTCAACATCTCTATTGATGATCTTGATAAGGACATAGAGTGTATCATCAGTAAGTTCACAGATGACACCAAGTTAAGCGGGAGTGTCGGTCTGCATGAGGACAGGGAGTCTCTGCAGAGAGACTTGGATAGATTGGATCAGTGGGCCAACGTCAATGGGATGAGCTTCAACAAGGCCAAGTGCCAGGTCCTGCACTTGGGCCACAACAGCCCCCTGCATGGCTACAGGCTTGGGCAAGTGTGGCTGGAGCTGTCTGGGAGAGAAGGATCTGGGGGTTCTCATTGACAAGCAGCTGAACACAAGCCAGAAGTGTGCCCGGGTGGCCAAGAAAGCCAACGGCATCCTGGCTTGTGTCAGAAACAGTGTGACCAGCAGAAATGGGGAGGTGATAGTCCCCCTGTACTCTGCACTGGTGAGGCCACACGTGGAGTGTTGTGTCCAGTTTGGGGCACCTCAATACAAGAGAGATATCGAGGTGCTGGAGCGAGTGCAGAGGAGGGCAACGAAGCTGGTGAAGGGCCTGGAGAACAAATCCTATGAGGAGCGATAGAAAGAGCTGGGACTGTTCAGTCTGAGGAGGAGAAGGCTGAGGGGAGACCTCATCACTCCCTAAAGCTACCTGAAAGGACACTGTAGAGAGGCTGGTGCTGGTGTCTTCTCACAGGTGCTCCACAGAACAAGAGGGAATGGCTTTAAACTGCAACAGGAGAGGTTCAGACTGGACATGAGGAAAAACACTTTTTCACAGAAGGAGTGGTCAGACAGTGGAATAGACTGCCCAGGGAGCTGGTGGAGTCCCCATCCCTGGATGCATTTAAGATGCTTTAGATGAGATGTTGGGGGATATGGTGTAGGGGAGAACTTTGTAGAGTAGGGTTGATGGTTGGACTCTATGATCCCAAGGGTCTTTTCCAACATGAATGATTCTGTGAATTTAGATGTGAAATTCTCCCTACTATTCAGAGAGTGTACTGAACACAATGTCCTCAAGAACAGATGCCATGCAATCTATTTAATTAAGAGTCAGAGTTGATTGACTCCTAACTGAAAAACTGAAGTCTTCCAAAGAAATACCAGCCCCTAACTATATCCTAGCTAGGCACCCTAAAAACAGGCTACATGAAACTGCTAATACTAAGCTGCCCAGCTGCTCTCTACGGTTATTTTAGTCAGCTAAGTAAGCAGGGCAAGCTGGGTTCCATCTAGGCAAGTAGTTCCCACAGTTCAGTACCTTGAGCAAAAACCCTACCTTCCCTCTCACACATCAATTTCGATTTCTCTTTCCTTATACACTACACTGAAACAGGAAAATAAAGCCCAGATGATTCAAAGACACCATTCATAATTCCTAACAAAACAGCAAACAGTATACTTCCATCAATTAGAATTTATAATTGCACAGGCTGTACAACATAGGCAAAATAAGTTTCAGATTTTCTTGAGATCTGTGAGAAACTGAATATAAAACTGAAAACCCGTTCTGACATCAAGCCACTAACCCACCTTCCACACCACATTCTCCATCAGGAATCTGATCCACCTTCACCTATAGACAATTTAGGTCATTTGTTATTTCTTCTACCACAAGGCTGCTACAATGTTTATTCTGATGTTGGAAGCCTTATCCTAATTTCCAGCCCAAATTAATTCATAGACTATCGATACTCACTTGTTCTTATGCTGATGTTATAATTCACACATGAACAGCCTTCCCACCTGCCATGGTGCTTACCACTGTATCTATACAGTATTATAAAATCTTCCCCCCAGCTTGTGAGCTAAGCTAGCCAGGGCCCTTTAGTTTCCTTTCACATGGGAGTCTCAGTCTTCCATACCTTCCTAAGCACCCTTTCTTTCTTCCACCTGCTCCGGTGGAAATTCATTGCCCCTGGGAACAGGTGACCAGCACACATGTAGCAGAGTGGCATCACTTCTCTCACTGCAAGTTCCAGGATCTATGAGCTTCAGGGTTTCATCTTGTAGTGAATACAACTCATTAATCTATGCTGCTTACTGGACAGCCATTTCCAAAAGAATGACCCTCAATCAAGCAGCCAAGTACAAATGTTAAACTTTGTGTTCTTCAATTCCATCATGTTTCCATCAATTTGTCCACAAAATTATCAAATTTTTATCAATTAAATAAAACAAATAGGAAGAGATGGATCCAAAGATTAACTCCAAAAGACCTTCACTACAACCAACCTACATCTGAATTGTTTTTCTCTTTTCAAGAAGAAACTTCAAGCAGAGGGAGTTTTTTAATCTACCTTGTAATTCTCTACCAATCTCCATCTCTTCTGTGATCGACTAGCAGGTTTCTCCCAGGCTTTGAGAAAAGCCATCATTTAGACAAAGGCTTTCACAGTCCAAAGGGCTTTGCTCTCTTCCTCCTCCCTGAGGGAAGGACATGCTAGTCTAAACACATCTGTTTAGAATTTTGGCTTAATAGTCCTGAGTTTTCCCACCCACTGCCCTTGAAAACATATTTACCACACATTATACTGCCATACAGACATTGCTCAAAGTCAGGTGAGGACAACGCAGGTGTATCAGACAATAAACTGGTTAGTGAAGCAACAAACTGCCCGGTGTAACAGATTTTACTACCCTTTATCAAACTTCATGATCAGCAACAGATTAATTGCATATATTCTGCCTACTACGGAAAGGTCCAGAGGATAAGAAGCTACTTAGCTCATCAGTAAAGCTATTATAAAGCATTTACTTATAAAAACTCATTTGGTTCTAGCTACTTCCTTCTACAAATAATAAAACCAGATTTTGCTAGCACAAACCTACATCTACAGTAATTTCTTGTATTGTCTTCCTAAACAGGATGCTCCTCCTATTTAGTCAGGAGACCACCTTGACAGTTACATGAACAGACTACTGCCCTACTTTGGATCCCAAAGGCATAACAAATAAGAACGACAGGAGAGTGAATTCAGTCAGGTTTACGAGGCTACTGAGTGACTGGGAAAAAACACATTTGTACTCAACTAAACAAAGCATTTAAAATTACTCCAGTATTTAAAAACAGCCTCACAGACAGTGTAAAGTGTTCATAAACTTCTGTATTTACTGTATGGACTTACTGTGACAAAGTTGGTATACAAAGAAAGAAGCAGCATTGTCTGGAATATAAATACTCTGGAATCAGCAAGGTACAAATCCAAGTTTAGCTCTGGCATTTACTTCCTGAGCAATTACCTCTACGTTTCTGACTTCCTCTCCATAATTGAGCTCATCTACACCTAAGTGAAGTTTATCAGTTGCTGTTATACATTGCGCAGAGATCAACAAAATGAATTTCTAATCTCAGAGTTGGCCTCTATGCACTGCTACCCTGCACTTCAAAATTCATCTAAGTCCTGTTGAAAAGGAGGCACTAGGGCCAGTTTTCGGATGCTAAATAGTGACAAAAAGAGCTGCATACATGCAGCTTTGTACTAACACAGGAACACACAGATTTCAACATAAAGCAGAGCTTTAATCAGCAGGGCAAAAAAAGCTCAGCTACCTGCACTTTTCAAGAAAAGAAAAAGATGGGATTACTGACAGCTCTGAGTACTCCTATGAAGTCACAACAGCTTAAGGAGAAAGCTTACATTCTGTGTGGTGACTACTGCATGGCCATGTTGATTAGCATAAATAACCCTCCAGTACCATTAAACTGACAATTTTTACAAGGATATTCTCCACAAACTGATTTACAAGTGTAAAAGCAATATAGTGGCTTGAAAATTAACAAAACTGACAGGAGATTTTAATTAATTACAAAAAGACACTTTAAAAAAAAACAACTTTCCCAATACTGATACTGACAAACTAGTTGGAGGAGTAAAACAAGTTTTATTTATATATGCATTAATGGCCTTCATTTAGATAACCAAATAAAAAACAAGTTAGAAATACAAGGTGTGAAGCTCAGACATTCAAGTTGGCAGGGATGGGGATAAGGATTTCCACCCCAGTTCTGCTAGAAATACAAGTCTACATTTTTCTTGCCGACAACTGAACTGGGTATGAACATTCCAAATAAAACAGTTGTAAAATTATAGTCATAGCCATTTTTCAAATGCATTAGATCTAACGTGTGAAAACATATTCTAATACAAATAAAATTAGCTGTATTTATAATTTATGCTATCTTAACTTTTCCTTTATTAAATTTTAAAGAGTGTGTGTCTTCCCCCCAAAGTTCTTTAGAAATTATGTTAGAACACTCACTGAAATTTAAGGAAAATATTCCTGAATTTCTTCAGCTAGGAATTAGAACAACTTCCCTTGCTTGAAAATCCCAACTCTGACCAGGAAACAGGGAAAAAGACTAATACCAAAGACAAACACTAGCAAAAAACCTTCCACATTTAATAAAATAAACATGAATTATCAGAGAACATAACTTGAAAATGCTACAGTCCGCAAAGGAAGTATAAAAATAATGGAAAAAAAATGCAAATACTCCCTGACACACTTATTCTGGTAATCTCTGAAGCTACTATTTTTGCAGAGTCATTTATCAAACCTCAAGCAGCAACTACACTCCCTTCAAATTCACACCTCCTCTGACTCTGTATGCAAGTACATACACTCACCAATAAAATCCTAGGGGATGCAAGAGCAACATAACAATCCTCTAGAAGGGAAGAAAGATACTGCTGTAAAATCAAAGAAGAATTAGAGAAAAATATCCAGACTTGAAAGACATCTTTAACCTAAGAAGGGTATTTCTGGGTTTTGAACAGGATCCTTAGAGCACTCACCCTCTAAGCACCAAGACTATAAATTTTCAGAGAAATACAAAAATTATCCTCTTATCAGCAACTGCTACAGGATTAACCTGCACTGAAACACACAGAGGAGGAAAGTCAGAGTTAAATGCTTACTTTCTCATATGTAACAAGCCTCCAAGTCAGACTTTACCATTTCACCCAACAATATTCTCTTGCTCGAACTGTTTCTAAAGTTAATTCTTCTGACAAATATAACTACTACAGCAAAACTAAAGTGACCAAAACTAAATCTATTACTTTTATATCTTTTTATATCAGAAACAACAACAAAAAAATCACTTTATATGGTAAATGTACTACTATTTACAATTCATTCCCTTATATGCTCAATTGTGTTAACCCTTATTCTTCACTCATACTGCTAGATCAGGAGGTTTTTTTCCAACAGAAGCCCATGGTTTACCAGATCTCCAAGAAATATGATCCATATCTTTTACAACAACCCGTTCTTTTGTTTCCATGCATCTTTCCTAGCCCCAGACAGAACAAGAAGTGATACAAAGTCTGCTGTAAAATTACATAAGCTTCCAACGGTCATCTCTTTTTAATTAGATGCTTTAGTATACCTCTCAATATACCAAACAGGTACAGATGTCACCAATACAATTTCATGGGTTCACGAGTATTCACTTTCATATGGGTTCACAAATCATACTCTATCCATCCAGACAATAGTCTGCACCAATTCAGAAATTTATCACTGCACTCTCTAAAGAGAATTAAAGCACCTTGCCATTTTATCACAGACACCCCCACGTACATATTAAGTACCATCTCCCTAATATGTACAACGTCACTGTTGCTACATAGCCAAAATGGTTTTTATATCCCCTACAAATCAGAAAATAAGAAATTCTTTGCTATGACATCATCTTTTGAAAGATGAGAGTGGATCTCTTCTTCCTTATAGTATACCTATTTTATCCGGAAAAATTAAGTGAAAAACCTCACTTTTTCCTTATTACATACCCTTTGGATCCTGCTTCAATTTTGCTGAAGCACACTCCCCACACATTTAATACAGCTTTGGTTAGTATCTAGCCTAAATTTCTCACCTTAAAACACAGGAGCTTCCAGCACCAAAGGGGCATAATGTTAGCATCCAAAAATACCCATACATGTTTAACAATAAAGCATAAACACACAGAAGTTCAAACTTCCACAACTAAGTGTCCTGTCCACACAGCGTTAAACAAGCGGGCATTTCCTGCGTGTTCAAACATTGTGGCAGAACAGTGAAATGTGAAAGCCCATATTATGTGACACAAAGATCACAGCCAAAAGACTACTGACATCCTGAATATTCCTTGCACTTCTCTGCATTTTGACAGTTGCGTTTTTTTAGGTTAACAGCACAGGGAAGCTGAAAAAGCACATACTTATTTTCAACTGATATCTCACTTAGAAAGAAAAAGTTAAGAATGTTTGTTAAGATTTTTTAAAAGCCTATTTCATGTCTACATAGTGACAACTACAACAGAAACACTAGAATTAGAAGCCTGCAATGTCATCTCTGTCACCTCAGACAAGAAATGTGGCTACACAGGTCCACATCAGTTTCAGAGTTTCAGGCTTATTATTTGCTCCTAACACAACCCTTAACATATTTACTCTCACACAGTCAACACACACAAGAAGCAGCTTGTACAGATAAATGCATGCTTTGGTTAAGTCCAAACGCTCAAATACTGAACTGCCTCGCTCAGAACACTTACAGTGATTAGGAGTAAATCCAGCCCTCTACAGAGCATGATGAGTACAACATTGGTTCCCATGCACTCCAAATGTTTTTCCCCCCAAACTGAACAAAACCAGACATGCCTGCAAAATTTTTTTCATTTGATAAGCCTTTTCAAATAACAGGGTCCAAGGCTTAATCTTTCCAACTTTTTTAGCCAAAGCATTCGACAGTCTTCATCTAGCACTTTTACACAAACACTCCATGCTTCAAGTCTAATTTTTATTCAGTCAAAACTGTCAGTGGGCCAATACTTTCAAACACAACTAAAGCAAAATTAAAGTCACATGTTTAAAAACATGTTTTGAACTTTGAAATGCAGCTGTCTGATTTAGCAGGGGAAAAAAAAAAGAAATCATTTGCTTGTGTAAAAGGTGTAACAAGCCAAATTAGTTGTTAGGAAGTGTGTTGCCTCAAATTCTTACTGGCAGGTTTGTTTAAATATTCCTTACTATTTATGACAGCTTTCAGTTACAAGCATAAACTCTTGTTAGAGCACTACCTCACACTGTAACATCAAGTCCCTTCAAATTAGTTTTGTATTGAGAGTAAGGGGAGAAATTGCTAGAACCAGAATCCAATTTTAGAGCAACAAGTCTCCTGAGCCTATCAAAACCAGATGATTTTTCACCTTGTCACGATATAGGACACAGCTCCAAGTAAACAAGCCTACCTCTAGCAGAAAGACACACTCCTACAGTTCAAAGACTGAAAGTAATGTTTCCTGAACTCAGCAAAACAGCACATTTGTTTCAAGATGTTAGAAAATTAATCTAAGAAAGCAGTGCACTTAGCTAAAATTAGTATTTTTCAAAATCAGACTGAGAACTTTCAAACATACACTTGTGAAACACTAGCTTAACATATTACATTTGAAAGCATTTTCCAATTTTAAAAGGTTTGGTTTCCAACTGAAGGCTCAGAAGTGTTCTCTTTTTTAAGGCTACAATTTACACTTTCAACAGGAACTTCTCCACATTTCCCTAAAAAGTAGACCAATACATTTTTCACCTCCACACCTCTAGAGCCAACAGGATCAAGGCTTCACCCTGCTGACTTTAAAACAAGGTTCTCCTCAAATCCTACTTGCATTCCCTCTGTTCTACCACCCATTCCTAGTCAAAACCTGAAGCATCATGCCCATGAGAAGCATTCTTCTTTCAGTTATTGAGCTACTGTAGCAACTGCATTTATAAACAGAGAGCACAGTCTAATTTCCCATAACCCAACTTCTAGCTAATACATTTTGCTGTCTCATAACATGGTGACAGTTTTGACTGGCAACATTTCTTCAGTCCTCCCCTTGATTCTGACCTTACTGAATACAGAGAACAGGAGAAAAGATAAAAAGAGTGCTTTTCTCAGTAACAGACTCGTGGTTTAAATCCTTGTAAGGTTTCTAGGTTCAGTTAGAATTTGCCATCTCTCTCTACCACACTGTTCAACCACCTGAACTCCTGGTCCAACTGGAATGGTTACCCTTTACCTTCCTTAAGATGGAAGTGGAAGAGGGAAAACCAACAGATTTTATAAAAGCAGGTGCAACGTTCCAGTTTCCAGAGTTTTGTTGTTCAAATGTCACATGAAAGGCTGCTGCAGACACACCTTCAGATACTAAACTCCCCAAATCTTTCAGAAGGCCACAAGGATGTCTGGACCTGGCTATCAGAGGCAAGCATCCTTTCTCAGGCAAGTGACAAGGCAACTTCCAACCCTGCAAAATCATTTAAGGCCCTATCTCTCGTCTCAGAATACTGTATTTCCCCAAGGATTTTTTGGCAGACTCCCATCTGCCAATAGAAAACATTCACCTGTAACTAAAGCACACCCTCCCCACCCCTCCCAGTCTTGTAAATACAAAGATATCCAGCCACTGCAACCAGCCAATAAGGGAGATTACCTCTATTATAAACCTCACCACATACTCAAATGCTGGCTCTGCAGAAGACACCAACACTCACCCTACAGCAGTCAGTAGAACCTCACATGCACTCTCTCACCTCATAAGCACAGGTTAATCACTGGAGCTCACAATGTAGGTAAAACAATAATGCCTCCCCAGAACCACCCTTCTTCAAACACAATATACACTTGTCTAAGAGTACAGGGATGCGTCTAAGAGCAAACGCCCACTTCAAAGAGCTCCTCTTCAGTATACGCTCCTGCAGAGAGAAGCCCTACACCTCTCTTGGCATGGCATTGCCTTTCTAGGCAGAAATCTGTAGAGAATAAGAACCACATCTCCTTTCTGCCGCACTACGTCCCATGCAAGAGGTCACGCAGCACTCCCAGTCCTCCCAGTATAACACAGCAGAGACTACTACTTTGCCTCATTACCCACAAATCCACGGGTGCGGGCCCCTACATTCCTCAAAGAATAAAGTTTAGCTTCCTTCAGTCCTCTCGCTCCTCTCTTCCAGAGTACACGGTAAAGGATTCCCCTTCCGCCTTCTGGGCATTATTCTCCAAAATAACGAGGAAAGTCCATCAGCTGGCGGACTGGCCGCAACTGCCCCTTTCCTCCCGCTACGAAAAGTCACTCTCACCCAGCAGGAGCCTCCTGTGCATCCCGAGGAAACGCCGGCACCCTATGACCCCCCGCGCCCCCCAGAAGGGGCCCGGATCACCCTCGGTCCCCAAGCTGAAGCGCCCCGCTCCTCTCCCCCACGGTGGAGCTCACAACGCCCACCCGCCGGCCGACCCC
>NW_020799143.1:5300359-5343583 GCF_003259725.1 Athene cunicularia | reverse complement strand
GGCTGGTGCTGGGTGACGGGGCCGTGCAGCTTGTGTCCGCCCGGCCGCCCTGCGGTGCCGAGCGGGGGCTGTGCAGGGCCCTGTGCTGGCATGTGCACTGTGAGGTCCCTGCTGCCGAGCGAGCCGGCGCCTCACCGCAGCACACCGAAGGGTGCAGGCTGCTCTGTTGGCCTATATACGCGCAGTGCCCAGTAACATTTCCTTCTCAGCCCCCCCCAGCAGCGCTGTTCAGCGTGGGCACAATTTGTTAGCACCGTTGATTGGTGTGCAGAAACCTCAAATGACACCTTGGGAAAGATGCTTATACGTCACCACAGCAAATCTCTGTTTCAGCATGGTGTAAGACTTTCCTTGAAAGGAAGACTCTTCTGAAAGGCTACAGTATCCTCAAAATTGTGACAAGCCTTACAATGCACCTACTGGAATCATGCTGTGAAGGCTGGGCGCTGTAAAGCTTTTCAATACATTTTAGCTGCTGTTAAAGTACTTTGTCCGACAGCATCTCCTGCTGAGAGTGGTTGACCAACGAGGAATGAGGATGTGGAATGTCAGCCCCTGTACCACGAAATTTTTTTTTTTTTTTTTTTTTTCTTTAGATTCATCAGAAGAATCAGAAACATGAGAGCAGCTAACACCTTCCACAGGTGTGGAGGAGGGAGTGTCAATGCAACATGTTATGCTCACAGATACAGCTTTGGAATACGTTGTTTTATCTAATATGAACTGAACAATAGCCCTGTTACCTGGTTTCATACAAACCTCTTTACCTGATAAAAATATTGGTTTATTGTTAAGGCAAGGTTTCCTGTTTCTTTTGAATTGCACAGTTAATGCTTCAAGCTATTTAGCTGGGGCAAGCGCCATGGGCTAGTAAATGTCACCTAGTAATGGACTCTGATGTCCCTGAACAACAGATAGTGACCACATGTCCCTCACTGCTTAAATTCAGGCACCAAGTCTCACCCAGCTGGCTTGTGCTCAAACTTCAGCTGAGCAAGGCTGCAAGGCTGGACTGTTGAGCAAGGTCTTTGGTGCTGGTGTCATGCTCAGGGAGTTCATTGCAGCTCTCCATGCCTGACCCCAGAGCCATCAAAGGATTTTCTCTGACCCTGCTAGGTGCAGGCAGCTGGGGCACCCAGGAGGTGTGCTCGCAGGAGCAAAGCTGTCCAAGGACGCCTCACCCTGGGGGTCTGGGATTTTCTTCTTGAGAGACCTGGGCATTTCTTCCATACCTCCCTGGACAAGCCACTGACTGTGGCCCCTCTTCCTTTCCTAGAGTGACACCAGCTGCTGCAGCTCCAGTGAGAGGGAGCAGTTCATCATCACCAGCCCACCGCAGCACATGCAGAGCATGGGCATGGAGCTGGACAGCCACTGCCCCATCTGCCTAGAATGCTAGGAGGAGGCCAGCTATGTGATGCCATGTCTCCACCAGTCCTGTTACAACTGCATCCTGCAGTGGGCTGACACCAAGCCTGTATGCCCCCTCTGCAAGAGGAGCATCACCTCCATCGCATTTCGTATAGACAGATGACAATTTTGAGAATCTTGTTGTCATGCCATCTGTAGCACCACCCGTTGTTGCCAACCTGACAGCAGGAGCTGGCCATCCAGCCACCAACAGTCTCCACTGCCCTGCAGCGTCGCAGCCACTAGCTGCGAGGCCAGTGAGCAGGGCTCCTGTGGCTGGCCTCCACCCCCACAACTGGGCTTTCTTCTAGGAGAACCCATCTCTGCTTCAGCGCCTGCTGCCCTGGCTGCAACAGGAACTGGAGACAGTCTTTGAAGGTGGCCGCTGGGAATCTGAGGCAACACACAAACATGACCTGTCCAACCTGGAGCTTTTTTGGCATGGTCAAGGAAATACTGTTCTGGCTGCTGCAAGCTACCTTGGGCTGGCACACGAGGATCTTTCTCTGGCAGCAGACTGACACCATCGCACTCCGGTGCAGCGAGGAGCCCCGACGTCTGACGGGCCTGCAGGATGCCCGTGCTGCCCAGGAGCAGGAGGGCAGCCACGCAGCTGCCTCCGGGCTCGCTGACTCCCGCAGTGGCTCTCCTGCCCCCAGGTCAGCCCTTCGTGGTGGTCCCTCTGCCCCCGTTCCTGGCCATGGGGAGCAGGAAGAGCCACAGGAGCATCCAGAGGAGGCTGTGCCTGGGCCCTCCATCCCGGCCGGGGCAGCCAGTACTCCTCTGGGGAGCCCCGGCAAGCTTCGGAACAAGAGGCCACTCTGCCGGCAACAGTAGGAGGGTGCCTTGGGAGCTGGGCCAGCTGCTGAGGCACCCACCAGCCCCTAAGGACACCAGGAAATTGTCATTATTAGTCTAGCCCTGATTGATGATCAAGTAATACAGTAAATGTATGAAAACTACAGAAACAGTCCTGGCATTTCTAACAATGTAGTTGGCGTTGCTATCCCCACCCATGTTGGTTTCTCATGTGGCCAGAAATGGCTACCAAGAGGTCTCGCTCCATACTTTCCCCAGGGGCAGAAGCGAGGATGACCATCCTGGAGTTCCTCAGATCATCCTCTTGCTGTTTTTAAAGATGGACTGCAACTTTGGCGTTTCCTAGTCTTTGATGTTTTCTGAGATCGTGCAGAGGACTGAACAAGCAGCAACTCCATTTCAGGATTTATGCAGTGTTTAGTTGCATGTCTGGTTACAGATACCAGTGGTTACAGTAAGGCTTACTCTCTGCTACAATTGTCACAAACAAATAAGATTATTGGGAGTGCAAAAGGCCTGAAAGGGATAATTTATTTGAGGTGAGAAGGACTCCAGAACTGCCAAGCTGCACATAAAATCATTCAGTTTGAGCAGAAAGGTCAAACATCAAATCAGGCAAAGCAAGCAGACTTTAGCCAAACTTCAGTGAGATGCAATGAAGAGGTCCTACTGTCGTGGGGGTCATGGACTTTGGGGCTATGGGAATGTTTTAAAACTTGGTTGTTATTGTTAGTATATCATTGCTTTTACTGACACTGAAACATTGCTTAAGGAAAATCATGCCTGTTAAAAATACTTGCATTTTGTTGCTTACAGGCAGATGGGAAAGGAACTGCTCTGAACAGTTAGGATTGGTGGAAATGGAATAATTTAAATGGAGTGATCTGATGATCACAGAACGGATATGATACAGGGCAATATTAGGCTTTGGCCTGCTCAAGGCCTTAGACCTTGACACTACTGTTGCTAAGACTTGTCTGTGACTCTTGACTCTCAGCACAGCTCAAAGCTTATACAGAACTGGGGAGCTAGGTTGGTGGTACCTTCTAGAGGAGAAAGTATAAAACCCTCCAAAGGTTGTACTGATCTGGAGAGATAACTCAGTGTTCCAGAGACCTCAGAATTGTCAGATGCTTCAAGGATGCTTTCTGCACAGAAGCTTCCACCTTAACCATCCATCCTGGAGGTTTCCTTCTTGCTTGCAGTAAAGATTTTAAGTATGGAATCCTGTACTCTTGCATAGGTGCAGTTTTACTTCACTGTTCTTTCTAATTTTCTGTGCATCTACTCTTAATAAATGCTCATGTTATACCTTAATCTTTGTCTGTTTGTGTGTATGTATCTGTAATTGGGTCTGGCACAGGGGGAGGTTGAGCCGGGGGTGAGTTTTCTTAGTAGAACTCACCACAGATTTTCACTGTCTTCCATACTTGACATAGTTATGGTAACCCAGAATGCATTTCAATGTATGCTCAGCTGGCAAGCCAGGTCCTTTTAAGTCATCATCTCATGGCACTCCATCAGCAGGTGTGGGATCTCCCAGTGCATTTTCTTTGTAACCATGGCTGTCTTTCTGAAAAAGAGGATGCTGATGCTAAGGTAACAATACTGTCATGTCATTGAACCCCAAATTTCTCACCATTGTATAATGCCTTGTTAAGTTCTACTCTGCCACATTGTGAAAGTAGTGTTTGAAAGAAGAAACATCTTTTAACTCATTATTACAGTAAGCTTGACTTCATAACAATTTCTTACCAGCAGTACAGTGGAACAGGGTCTAACAGACTGCATTTCAATACAAAGGGAAAGTGGGAGACTCCTCTCCCTGCAGAGGTGTATGATTGTGTTGTACACATGCATCTGGTGGTGCTGCTTCTGTCATCATCCACCTCAGGCCCTGACACACAGCTGCTGGACAGACAAAGCCTCTTAGGGCTTTTGCAGCCAAAAAGAAACTTGACAGTTGCAAGTAGGAATCCAGCATTCTTGGCAGCATGGAATAACTTGCTTGCATTGCATAGAGAGACATTTTTTAAAAAAGGCACAAGATAAAATATTGCTTACTATTTCTTGCTTGAGTGGTTACAACTTAAAATACATTGCTTGTTCACTTTGCTATTGCTTGATACCAGATCTAATTCTGTACTTTGTAGATGAAATAAAATGGATTTTTAAAAACTTTTTATTCATCAGACCAGCATATATGTAAGTGCTGAGCTTCACATGCAAGGGAAAGTACCTTATGCTGAGGGGTTGTGTCCATTTCACTGCTTTTTTCTGCTCAGAATATGTTAAATGTAAACTACTCGTTCTGATTTTTATGGTTGCTGGCTATAGCATGAAACGGTTCTGCCCAGTTTGTGGTGGAGTGAGGCTTCATTATGTGGTGGCTGTTTATCTCTGATGTGAGAGCTTGTAAAAGCCTCAGCAGAACTGGGAATCAACTCCAAAAGCTGTGAACTGCTAAGGATGAAGTTTTTCCTGACCATTCATTTGAAATTTGAGGCAAATGGAATGAGAAAAAAAAAAAAAGCTGTGAATTTTTTTTTCCCTCTGCTGAGTGGTACCATAACATAGGACAACTCACATTATGGGGCCTACATTAAATAAACAAGTTCTTGGTGTTTCTGTAGTTTAGCCCCTTCAGCTCCATAAAATAGGTTGTGGCAGAATTTGACTCTCCAGGTCTTTCTTCAGTCTGCTGCCCATCAGTTGCAGGACTGAGGTTTTTTTCCCAGAGTACTCTGGTCTTTTAGTTTCATAGTGCTTCTCCCTGACAATCAGTGCTTGGGTTTTTTTCATTTTGTGTCTGAAGTATGCTGGGCAATTGCCTTGCACTCAGACTGGAGTATCACACTTAACAACTTCATTTAAACAGTTTGTGTGGTGACTCAGTGAGCACACAAACCTCTTCTATGCAAACAGAAAAACAGAATGACTTGAAAGAGATATGAGATGAAGCCTGAAAGATGAAAGAGATTTTGATGGCAAATGCATTACAGTGATTATTGCTTGTTTTTCAGAACTCCTGGATTTTCATTACTAGATAGCTTGATATTTCTGGCACAGTTATCCAAACTTCAGACCACCATTGCTTTGTCCTGCTCAGCTCTTTTCAGTTGCCTGTGATTCCCCAGTGTTGTGGTTTGAGCTCAGAGGAAAACTGAACACCATGAAGCTGCTCACTCTCTCCTTCCTCCCCCAGCACTGAGAATGGAAAAATAAGCAAAAATGCTTCTCACTCCCCCCTACCACCCCCAGCATTGTGAACGAGGAGAGCAAAAGACCCAGGAAACTGAGATAAGGGCAGGGAGGGAGGATGTCATCCTTTAAGGCACAGGCAAAAGGCAGGGTTGTTAGGGGAAGGAAAAAAGAACGGAAATTTAATACAGACACTAACACCACTTAACAGAGCAGGGCCATGAGAAGCATTACCACATGTTGAAAACACCTTCCCCCCTCTTCCTTCTTCCCAAGCTCAGCTTTGTTCTCAGTATCTCAACCTCCTTCTGCCCAGCAGCTCAGGGGTCAGGGGATGAGGGGTGCAGTCAGTCCTGCCACTTCTTCCACCTCAGAGCAAGGGGAAGTTCTGGCATTCCTCCCCTTTCTAGTGCACTCCCCTCTCACAGGGGACAGTCCTCTGCAAACTCTCTCCGAGATGAGTCACTCCCACAGGCGTCTGGGTCACCCCCACATGTTGAAATCCTCCCTGTGCCAAACAGCAACACTGGGGCCTTCTTCCCATGAGGTCCCAGCCTTTCAGGTGCAGTCACCTGGGTCAGCATGGCCCCCCCTAACCGGCCACAAATCGGTATCTGTTTCACCACAGACCTCCATGGGTGGCGGGGGGCGTGCCCTGTTATCTCACCGTGGGATACAGGGCAGTCTCTGCTCCAGTGCACCCCCCCCTTCTCCTCTTTCTTCCGTTGACCCTGGTGTTCACACAGATATTCTCCTCGCAATTCCCGCCACTCCTCCCAGGTTCCCCTTCTTAAATATGTTACTGCAGAGGTGCAGCTAATTGTCCTGGCCTTGGTGCAGAGGTAGGTCAAACTTGGAATCGGGGAGCTTTGAGAAGCTTCTCAGAGGGGGCCACTGCTGCAGCTCCCTCCCCTGCTACCAAAAACACCTGCCACTCACTCAAACCAGGACATCCAGTAAGTGCTGTCTCCAAAACAGAGGTGTGTTTTCATGTCTTAAGTTACTAGGTGAAGCCATTAATTACAGCTGGCTCTTGCAGACAGGGAGGAAAACAGTGCAATCAAAATGGGTAGGGAAGCTAACTGGAAGGTATTTGTGCCTCTGGTACACCTTTCCCTGCAGCCAGGTTTCCTTACCTGACCCCAGTGCTTCTGGAAGTTGGAAAGGTGCCCACATTTAAACCACAAAGAGATAGGGGCACAAGTCACTGCTGTCGCATTTCTGAGTGAAAGAGTTATCCAAAGCTTAGGGTCTTGCTGGTAGTTCATCAGAGTGTGTATACATGATGTGGAGCCCACAGGAGCTAGCAGCTGGAGTCTGTGAACTCTTAGAAGGAGAATCTGACAGCCAAGACAGTAAACAGGTCTGATGCAAGCCTGCTTATTTATAACAAATGCGCAAGGATCTGATTCTCTCAGCTGGTGGTGGTGCAGTGAAAGCAGTTTTGCTGATGTTGGTAACAGACCACAGTCCTTATGCTAACTTTGTGAGGCCAGAGGACCAGGGTCTGTTATACTTGTTGACAATTTGTGAAAAACTTACTTTGTGAAAGGAAGCTTTGTAATGGTGTCTCATGATACAATATGCCATTTGAGTACAAAGTAATATGGGTGTGGGTTAAAAGAGCATCCCCAAGGCTACAAAAAGTTAATGAGTAGTCAATTACTGGTCATGGAAGAAGTACAGCCTTGAGACCTGAGAAAAACTGCATCATAAAGAGAAAAGAGGAGAAGAAGCTGAGCAAGAAAAATGTTGAGCAACAAGATACTATGCTTGACAACCTGGGAAAGGATCACCTTCAGGATTTGTACTTTGTGAATTCCATCAGGCAGAGGCCTAAGACTAAGACCCTGCTTAGACAGTCTAACATCTTAAGGTCAGATTTCACCGTTGAGTGAATTTTCTCACTACACACACTGGTTCAAATCTGTGAGTATACTCCTGGCTTCAAGGACCCTGACTGTTATGGACCCTTAGACCCAACAACATTGCTCAGGGTTGTGCAGAACAGGATCAGTGTGTACATGTGTGTGCCTTTTCATGTCAGATTATGTATGTTTCACCTCTTCAACCACCAAAAAAATCCCTATTGCATGTTACTGTCTAATTACTCTTCGTAAAAGGCTCTGCAGTTCCTGTAGCAAACATTGAGGCAAATACTTGCATGAGTCAGTGCTTGTGGTTAAGTCAGTGCCTTCAATCTCTGGACTAACTTGCAATAAGTGCCTACACCCTGTTACCTGAGTCATCCCTCTGTCTTAGATACCTGTATGCTATTAAGGCTGCCAATCATTATTAGCATTACCATACTTTTTACAAAGATATCACCAGACTACCCAGATACCAGAACTGGTGGCAGATAAAGAATATGAAGGTGGTTCTCACCCCAAAGAACTGGCAATCTAAGGAAGCAAGGAATTAAATGGTGCTTGCAAGAAAGCAGCACATTCATAGCAGAAGTTATGTTTCAGACCTTTTGGAGGCGAGTGCTGACTTTTCAAAACCAGGTGAGAAGAGACAGAAGAGTAGTGTGGCCTGCACAGGGCCCTGAAGGTGGAGAAAGCAGGTTGTATTGGCTGTGCTGAATTGGGAGGAGGAATGCAGAGGGCAGTACTCTTGGTGGAAGACCTGTGAGGCTGGATACCAGCAGATGAGCAGCAGCAGAGATATGGGAGGAAGAATGAAGGTTCTGAGCTTGCGATGGTGATTAGGAAGAGCTGTTACTTAGGTAGATGTGCAGAAGGACTCCAGAAGGGCAGTTACAGTCTGGAGAGGCTTTAGATGAAATGGAACACACACTGGTAGCAGAGAGGTGGGAGAAAGTAGCAGAGTGACTGGCAGGTGGTAGCATGAAGAGCTCTCTCTTTAGCAGAACTTATGCCTTTCATAAAGAGTGACCTAACCCAGAAGAAAGTTTCAAAAGTGGGCATATTCCACTGGCTGTTGACATGAAATGGGCACAAATTAGTGTGAGGTGTCTTACAATGTAGTGTTTGTTTTTCCATTAGGGTGAGATTTTCCATTGAGCTGACTATTCTCTGTTCCACATACCTTTATGCAGAGCTCCCGTTCACTTTCTTGGTAACATGTATTAACAGAGAATGTCAGGACACCTTTTGGGAAGGCTAAACCAGCTGCAAGCACATTGCTGGAATCAGTGAACTGGTTAGATTCCAGTTTGCAGTAGCTGATACAGTGTAAATTAATTCACCTTTAATCTAATTCCGCATGTGCTCAGGAGCTTTGTCTGTTTCCTCTGGGCGGCATTATTTCTTTCACTACAGGAAGAATTTGGAGGTTTACTTGAGGTATGAAACTGGTACCAATCTCCCACAGTCATTCTCATTTATTGTGCAGAACAGCACTGACGCAGCTTCACGCTGTGTTTGTCATGATAGTAAAGAGCAGCTGCTCAAGTTAATCAATTTACTAGCCCGTAAGGTATTAGGTAGTGACTGTGGGAGGGATGGTAACTTGCAGCAAGGTAGCTGTAACCACTTCAGCCTCTACCCACTGCAGGTAGAAGAGCGTCTGGATGTCACTTTTTGTTGGCTTTATTAGTGGTCTCTCATGTCTGCATGCCCTAAGCTCTGAAAAATATCAATCGGGACTGAAGCCTCCAGACTTGGAGTCTCTGAAGCAGTCTTACTCCCTCAGATGAGGGAATTCCTTGTGTGTGTTTTCAACACCACACCCAGAAGCATGGAAATTCCCAATAAAGTTTCCATCAGCAATTGGACACTGGAGCTTGCATAGAAGCGGCTGTAGTTCATACACACTGACATAAAGTTAGTATGAGATAGAAATGAAACCCAGCCTCTTGTGATAAAAGGCCACTGAAATTTCTTGTAAGCAGGGATTCATATGGGGGGTCTTTTATTTGGAGAGCGATTGCTTTTTTGTTGCTAACCTCTTAGCTTTATTGACACTCAAATCTGCCAAGAATACGGGGAAATCTCTATAAATAACAGCAAGGCGAGTACATTAGACTATCATCTTGACAGGCTTATGTATTTATTACAGTAATTATGTGGGTGTGATAATTATTTTAGGGATGTCTAGATGATATTTCCCATCTGTAAAACCAATAGCAGGCATGGAGAAACCCACAAAATATTTCTCAGCTGACTCTAATCTGCAAATTTCCTTAAACATACCATAAATCTTCTCATTTGGTAGCAAACCCCTTGATTTTAATTATTTTCCCCTGCTCAGAGATTCAGGTACTAACAAAGTAGTAAGTACCTGAATTCCTGATTTGAAATCACTGTTAATTCATTTTACCCAATTTATTAAGGAAGCAAGGGACAAGGGGTTGGAAGAGGAATCTCAGTTTGGGGAGTGGCTGCAAAGCATTGCTCTCTCTGAAAGCTATTTCTAGAGCTTTACCTCTGACAGTTCAGCTTCATGCCAGCGCTGTGCCTGCAGTTGTAATCCAACCCTTCATATATGGGGGTTTTTTTGTTTGTTTATAGGCTATCTTGCAGTCATATCAGTGTCATTTTGCTACTTCAGGATATGAAGTTTGCCAAGAAAGGCCATACAGGATCATGCAGCTGAATAGCAGGATGCGTACTCTATGTGGCCCAAAGCTCTTTAAAGCAGAGATCATCTTCCAGGCTTGTAACAGTCAAGGCTAGTGATTCTGGAAGTTTAGCCCATTGGTGTTGATGCCTGGAAGAGGCTATTGACTGGGAATCAGAATTAAACTCTGTAAATCTGCGTATGCTTAAAAAATACTTTTCAGTGAGCTGAAGAAAGTATTGAGTTCTGTATGCTTCAAGAAATGCTATGTGGAAATGCACAGTTTTTATCTGTGAAAAGTTTAATTATTTAATCCCTGCTTTCTTTGGAGTGCTAGACAGTTGAAAGGGAAGGGAATAAAAATTATTTGGGTTTGACAGTTGCCAATGTGTGTCTCTGAGGACAGTTATATGATGGCTGGGTCTGTTAGTGGGAAGAGCTGTTGTTGCTGTATAGGGATTTTACAGTGTTTCAGAGTGAAGACTCTTTGCCAAACTATTTTAATATTTAGATTTTGTTTGAGCTTCTGTCCTGTCTTTGTCCCTGCTTGTGCTGTAGTAGCAAGCACAAATGGAAGCCGGAAGCTGCAAATTTGCCTTCTGTAGTTCTGCAAAGCTGCTATGGTAAGGCCAGACGTCCGAGTATTTCCAAAGCAAGGCCAGTTAATGCATGAGACGTTAGAGTGGCAATTGAGGTCAGCCAGGGAAGCCCATTGCTATTTCTGAAATTTGACCATGACACAGTAAGGGTCTTTCTAACTTCATGGTTGGACTGAGCAGTTGCAGAATGGGCTGTGGAGTGTACTATGAAAAGGGGAATGACATAAGGAATTGGCAGCAATTAATCTGGAACATTGATTCCAAGAATAATATTAGTCTGAAAAAATATTAAGCAAATCCTACAGGTCTAACTGGACCTAATATGAATAAATTAGATCGGTTTGGTTTTCTATGAGTCATTAAATGTATTACAATCATTACTGCAGTTACCTCAAAGTTTTTTAATTTAATCAAAATAAAGTTAAAACTAATTTTAAAAAAATTAGCCTCAATTGTACTGCCCCACACACTCACTAATCTTTTTGAGCATGGTGTGAGCAGTTAGACACCAAAATAAATCTTTCTATAGAGATCTGGCTACGGACTTATGCATTACTTGATTTTGAGCAGACACTTTCCAATGCTTTGCATTTTATCCTGACTACTAGATAAAAGAGAACAATATGCTATGGTCTGAGGCTTTTGTCACAGTGTTCATAGCTTGTGCAGGCCATCTGCTGTGGAGTAATGTAGCTGCTGCAGTACATTGCTTTCCTAGCATATGTCTAACCTGACAGCTGGAGAGTGTGGGCCCTCTGGATTCACTTATATGTGTACTTACTATCTCCATATAAAGCCATATGTAAAACAATACTAACTCCTAGGTAACAGAGACCCCAGAAGCATTGTAGTTTGCAGGAAGGTGAGTAGTTTCTAGTCCAAACTGTTACTTGGAGTGAGTCAAGAATGAATGGTGCTCAGAGCTTTGTCCAGCCAGACTTTGAAAATCTCCAATAACAGAGCTCCCACAGCCTCTCTGGCTCCTGCTACAGAGCCTAATTAGTCTCATTTTTTTCCGCTTCTGACCATGCACACGAGGATCTTTCTCTGGCAGCAGACTGACACCATCGCACTCTGGTGCAGCAAGAAGCCCCGACGTCTGACGGGCCTGCAGGATGCCCGTGCTGCCCAGGAGCAGGAGAGCAGCCACGCAGCTGCCTCCGGGCTCGCTGACTCCCGCAGTGGCTCTCCTGCCCCCAGGTCAGCCCTTCGTGGTGGTCCCTCTGCCCCTGTTCCTGGCCATGGGGAGCAGGAAGAGCCACAGGAGCATCCGGAGGAGGCTGTGCCTGGGCCCTCCATCCCGGCCGGGGCAGCCAATACTCCTCTGGGGAGCCCCGGCGAGCTTCGGAACAAGAGGCCACTCTGCCGGCAACAGTAGGAGGGTGCCTTGGGAGCTGGGCCAGCTGCTGAGGCACCCACCAGCCCCTAAGGACACCAGGAAATTGTCATTATTAGTCTAGCCCTGATTGATGATCAAGTAATACAGTAAATGTATGAAAACTACAGAAACAGTCCTGGCATTTCTAACAATGTAGTTGGCGTTGCTATCCCCACCCATGTTGGTTTCTCATGTGGCCAGAAATGGCTACCAAGAGGTCTCGCTCCATACTTTCCCCAGGGGCAGAAGCAAGGATGATGTTTTTTTTTATTTAGGATACCAATTAAACTCAGACACCAGAGTGAAAAGAGCAGACGTATTTTACTGGTGATAACCAAATAATGTAACAGAGTAATACAGAAAACATGCAGAAAAGGCAGAATAGTGCACCCAAAGCAACAAACAGGAAAATACAGGGTAATGCATCAAATCATTACTACACGAGAGAGAGAGTAGTGATGAAGAAAGATCCCTCACCCCTTGCACATGTTCCCATCACCCAGACCCGCAGTGGCTGGGCAGACGTGGTTACAGCGAGGGTTTGCAGAGCCTGTCCCGGCAAGGGGGAAATCCTACGGGGTGCGTCCACCCATGGGTGAGGCTTCCAAAGTCACTGTGAGTGGGCCTAGCCTTATATACCAGAGATCGGTAAGCCAAAATAGCTGGCACTTTTGTTCTGAGAGGAAAATTTCTGGTTTCATTCTCCTGTTGGATTCCACCCAAAGCCTGGCCAGGCCTTGGGGGGGGAAAAACAAGGGAATTTCTAACAAGGCCAGAAACTTGGGTTCTCAGCCTGGAACAAGGCTGAACACGGGAAGCTGGATACATTCTCTCAGCATTTCGTCCTCACTACTGATTATATTCTAGGCCGCATCTCTCACTAGCGAGCTTACATACTTTGTTAATGATTCCAGACTAAGTTTGCAGCTTCGGCTTGGGGCCTGTTGTTCAGGCTTCAGTATTTCAATGCTTTAGCACTTTTTACATCAGCATAAGTGCATTGTTATAACTTAGTACAATACATACTAGCACAATGGTTTTCAGTTATAAAATATACAGGATTCATCTATAGGTCAACTCTGGCTTGGGTCAACTCTGTTGTCCAAGCCTCAGCACTTCAGATGACCATCCTGGAGTTCCTCGCTTGCTGGTTTTAAAGATGGGTTGCAACTTTTGGCATTCTCTGGTCTTTGATGCCTCCCACAGGCTCACACAGATGGATGACAGAGATGACAGGGAGCATCTTACAGTGACATCAGTCAGCTCATTCAACACTCTCAGACAAATCTCACTTGGATTGATAGGCTTGTACGGTCCAGGATTTCTTAGGAGACCCCTGAATTTTACGTCTTCTGACACTGGAATTCTTCTGCTCCTTGATCCCTGCCTCTGGGCTAAAATGCCTGAGAACAGTTTCAGCGAAGACAGATGAAGAAGGCACCAAGTACCTTGGCTTTGCCTGCATTTGCTTTTACTGTATCACTCAACCCATTTGGCAAGTGGGCACTTACTTTCTTTGCCTTATTTACTATTTAAGTAGCAGCAGAAGCCCTTCTTGTTGCTTTTCATGTCCCTTGCTAACCCTTGCTTAGCTATTGTTTTCCTGATCACACCTCTGTACACCTCTGCAGTGTTTCTATATCCTCTTTCATAACCTGCCCTAATTCCCACCACCCATGTACATCTTTGTTTGCATTGCTCTGCCATGTGAATTCCCTGTTTAGCCATGCCAGCCTCCTAATATATCTGTTGTGCTTTTTTCTTGAGCATTGGCATGGACTTTTCTTGTGTTTGTGGAAGACTTATCTTTAAAGGCCTGCTAGCCCTTTTGAGCTGCTTTGCCATTCAGAGTTGCCTCCCACAAGAGCTGCCTCCCACTCTACCTCTTCCCTGTATAAGCCACAGCTTTCTCTCATGAGGTACAGGGCTACTTGCCTTCCTAAGCACCCCCAGGATCTGGACCTCCTCTGTATCAGGATCACTACAGTCACAGCTCTATTCACTGTCACAGTCCTGACCAGTCCTCCCTTGTTCTTAAGTAGCCCAGCCTAACCCTAGGTTGGTCCATCCAGCATCTGTGCTATCCCTGACACCCTCCAGAAATGTCCTTGATGGCATTTCCCTTGCGGCAGGTGAAAGCTGAAGTCCCCCAGGAGAACCCACACCAGTGACCAGAAACTGAACCATGCCAGGAACACTGTAGTTCTATGTCCACACATGGGCTTTAGCTCAAACATAGAAACTAGCAATAGAAACACCCTCTTCTGAAACTGTCTTCCTGTCTCTGCCATAAATATACTTGTGATCAGTTTAAATCTCTTTGATCTTGGGCCAGCATGGCCATTCAGGATTTCAGCATTCATACTGTATTATCACATATAGTAATTGTACTCCTCTTGCCTTTCATTTTGTTAGACTACATATGCCAAGTGTCTCTAGTTTTGCCTTCTTTCCTGTGTTTATTTTAGTTGTCCTTCTCTGCACCTGTTCCAAACAGATTTAATCTTTCTTGGACTTGATCTACACGACATCTCACTGGTCTGACTTGTGCTTCTGGATCTTGCTTTACACCTGTCCTGTGAAAGCCCTTCTCACAGCACTGTCTTCTTAGTGACACGTAGATCCATTAGGACCAGTTACGCACACTTGCCTGGCTTTGTGGCAGTTTTCAACCACTGTTCTCCATCTTAGAGCAGGAATTCTTGCTACTGTTGCCAAAGGGATAACTTTGAAGCTTATACTGCTTACATCTAGTTTCCTTCCTCGGATTCTGAGTCATGTCTTTCCACATGGACAGTGCCTGTAAAATTTGAGCTAATCAACTGAGTTTCTGCACAGTGTTTCCACTTTTTGAAACACAGTCATTAAAGGAAGTTTGCAGTAAGATGGGTCCAAACAACAGTCCCTGAGGTATTTCTCAAATAACTTAACTTGCAAGCTAATGATCCCCTGCTGCTATTACAGATCCTTCTGCACCTCTTCCTCCTGTAGTCAGCTCCTTACCTGCTATACCACTGTTCACCATTTCTGCCAGTGTCACTAATTATTTATAAGATGACATCAAGTCAAATGGATACTGTTTCTGCTGTGGGGAGGACCTTAGCAAAACATGCAATATTTTTTGACGGTTCTTAGCACTCAAGGCTATTTTTATATGGTTACAATGGAAGGTGGTATGGCCTAGGTTGTGCTATCAAGCACAGGTCTTGGGTTGCTTCAGATGACTTGGGCTGAATGATATGGTGTGTCTAGACACTCCCTAAAACACAGATGGATACACACACACACGAAGACACACACACATGCCTGCTCTGTACTTCTACCTTCCCATGTGTATTGTCATGGTAATTTTTCGGCAAGGCATTCACAGATACTGGCATGCAAACTGCCATAGCAAGTGTTTGAATGTGAATGGGGCATCAGACTTACTGGGAATGTGCCTTGCCTTTTAGGTGACCAAAAAGTGTGCTGGATGGTGTCTTTTAGAAGAGACCTGTTCAGATTCTTTGCTGGCTGTAGTATACACTCCTGTTGAGCAGTACTTACCAGCCAAATTTCAAGGTTCAGAAAGCAATTCAACTAGGCCAGAAGGAATAATTACAGAGCCCTGAAAGGCTGAAATGTAAAACAGATGAACAGATTGTTCCCTCCACCTGCCAACTTCAGGGGGAAAAAAACCTCAGCTTCTAGATTTCAACTCTACTTGCCCAAAGGGACCTTCCCTCCTTTCCAAAACCATAAACGACAGTTCAGTGTCAAATCTCAGTTACCATGTTGTATATTTCTAATACCCAGCTTATCATCAGGGTTCCTGTGCTCATGGTAGCTGGTGCAGATGCCAGGTGCCTGCAAAATACCATGTCCGAGGGTGCTGTTGCCAAACTGAGCCCTATCGAGTCCGTCAAGTCTGTTGCTGGACTTGCCTGTTAAAGGGATATGCTGGACTTGCATGAAGCAGGGATATGTCACCTTTAATTCATATGCTCCTTTCCATTACAGCTTTTCTGGCTCTGTCTGCACTGTAGTGATTGCAGTACATGTGAGGATACTAGGTTTGGCTCTTCTTTCACATGGCTACCAGTAAAACGAAGTATGGATAAAATGGAGGGCTGATCTCCTTTGGATTTACTAGCATGTTTTTCCTTCTTTACTCCCAATTCATTGTTTTTTTCTTCTATCCCTGTGTTCCTAGGCTTTCAGCTGCAAGTTTAAGAGGTAATTCAGAGCAGCGGGTAGGGCGTCTGACTGGAAGTAAAGAAGACTGCCTACTAATCCTGCCCACAGTAACCACCCAGCTCATGATTTTGATTTTATCTGTGTGTGGTTTTGTCCTGTCTGTGGGGAGGACTCAATAGATCTGCAAAGTGCCATGACTTAAAAATTAGCTTGATAATATTTTCTTTAAATTAAAATGAAGAAGCAAATTAAATTACCAGCAGTGAGAACAAGAAATAACAGTCATCCACTAATTGTTTGTTGGAAGACAGGTTCAGTGAAGGGGAAAATCAAATTAGCTAGATATTGCTGGGTTTGTCTTCATACTTTCTTGGCCAAACGGTGTTTTCTGAAATCAAGCAGAGGACTGAACAAGCAGCAACTTCATTTCAGGATTTATGCAGTGTTTAGTTGCATGTCTGGTTACAAATACCAGTGGTTACAGTAAGGCTTACTCTCTGCTACAATTGTCACAAACAAATAAGATAATTAGGAGTGCAAAAGGCCTGAAAGGGATAATTTATTTGAGGTGAGAAGGACTCCAGAACTGCCAAGCTGCACATAAAATCATTTAGTTTGAGCAGAAAGGTCAAACATCAAATCAGGCAAAGCAAGTAGACTTTAGCCAAACTTCAGTGAGATGCAATGGAGAGGACGTGCTGTCCAAGTTAATCTGCACTGAGCAGAGAAATAAAAGGACTTATCAGGAGTTACAAATTATTCTTTCTTCTCATCACTGCTGTTGCATCACTGCTGTAAGAGGAGAGGCTGAACGGCTTCTGCTTCCATGGAAGTGCACACTTATAGAAAGGAGCAGAGGACACATGGTAAATGGAGTGAAGCTGATAATGGAGAAATACCAGTACATGATCAATAGCACATTGGGAAGCAGTAAATCTGACCATAACTCTCAGCAGTGTGCTGCTTCTTACAAGAGACAGGGCTTTCATTGTTTTCCAGCAGAGGCACCAGAGACGTGGTTGACATGAATTACATGCTTTTGCATGTATATGAGCTGCTCAATGCACTCAAGATGCAGCAAATCACTTTTACCTGCTGAGAAGACAGGACAGAGTACATGCCCTGTGCATGGAAGCCCAACAGTTTTTAGCCACAGCTATTCAGCACAGCAGCCATGGATGATAGCTGCAGCCAGTTGCCATGGCTCAAGCAATGCTGTGGTTTCATCAGAGATTTCCAGCAGTGCAGAAGACACTCTTAATTTACAGCTGGTAAAAAAGGGGAGAGCAAAGGACTATGCAAAAGAGGCAGAAAGCTCCACAACCAGAACTGCAAGGGAGATGAATTGGCTTAGCTAGAAGCTTCATGTCTGTGATCTCCACAGAAAACAACAGTAAAAGTCAGTGTTGGTCACCCCTACAGTAAGAAAGTAATTTTAGTATGATAAATTATGACTTTGTTAATCTTAATATGCAAATATTGACTGTATTGGGTTTGGAAAAATAGTTAGGTCATGCCTCAACATACATTCCTCAAGCATCTGATTGCTGCTTCAGAGAGAAGATTCCCAAACGTTACTGCTCACTTATTACACTGTCTCATTATTCTCTCCCAAGTGACACTGCTATTTGCTCTCTGAATTGGGAGTGTCCCAGAAGACTTACTGTTTTGCATATGTTACAGTATTTAAAGCTTGTCCAAAAGTAAAAGTCCAAACATGCAGAGCATGTGTATTTGTGTAAAAGTCCAAACATGCAGAGCAGAAATCTAGTCTACTTAAACAGATCAAAAACTTTGCCCTTGTGGGTCTTCAAAGGACATAAAGTCCTTTCAGGTATCTTTTATCCCTTGAGTCTGATTTGTCTGTCTCCTGTGGTTTGCACCTAAGATTTAAATCTTAAACCAGATGTCCTTGTAGTTTTGTTGTAGTTTCTTCTCATGCCTCTCATCTTTGAAGAGTAAGCCCACTTGCATAAAGCTAGACAAGTGCTAAGTTTAGGGCCCAAACTGGGAAGTTACTGCCTTGAAAGTTGTCTTGCCAGAGAAACATTTTCAAAAGATGAGAAGTTGGTGTCCACTTTCCTCTTTCCTGAAATGGTTATTCCCTCCTTGCATGGAATTAAGATATCCGTTTACCTGTTTACATCTTCTTTCATTCATCTTTCTTCCATTCCCTGGAGAGCTGCCCAGTCCCAAGAAGGATTTGTTTGCTAATTCCGAAGTTATCTTGTTAGGTACCAGCAGTTCTGGGGACAGCCCATCCTCACATTTCCATGTGGCAAAGTACCACCTATACGTGTCAGGCCAATTGCACTCTTTTTACCCATCCAGCAGATGGCATCGAAGCTCTAGAAAAATGGGTCCTGCGGCCATTCTTTCTTTTTTTTTTCTTTGACATTTTCGATTTAAAAGCTAATGATGACAGCAGGATTATTTTAGGAGACTTCAGTACAGTTTGCTATTAACTTATAAAACTTAGGATGGTAGTATATGTATATATTTTTAAAAGTTGGTATCTTTTCCTGAAACCTTGCAGCCTGAAAATTTTAAGAACTTACACTGCTTTCAAGTAAGGTTATGTTTTATTTCTCAGTTTTAGCCTGACTTCTCATGTTCATTATTACACTAGTGTCTGTACTCCAAATACATGCAGTATTCTAGCTATTGTGAATACTGACACAGATAACATAACAAACGTTAATCAAATGTCTCTCTTGAAATATTACTTCTAAATCGTATTGCTTCTTGATGTTCAATTTCACAGTGGTGGCCCAGTATATGTATAGCATTCAATAACTTAGGAATACTCAGTTCAAAACTACTGCTTAGACGAATTGATTAAAAAGCTAATACAAATTATTACTATTATAACTATAGAAGGTCTAATGAGTTCAGTTGCACAGTCATACATTTATTGGCTGCAATTTCTATACCTTGTTAGGAGAAAGGAATTTGTAATTATCACTTCAGTTCTTACAGGAAGTAGAGTAATAATCCATTTGCTCTTTTATTTCCTGGATGGCAAAAGACAGCTGACTATCTGTGTCTAATCCCTGCCCCACACAGTAGTCTTCATAGCAAGTCTCTTGTGCCAGTTTCTTTCCTAGCAAACACTTCTCCTGGGTGCCAAGACAAGAAAGAGTACTAGTGGTTGGGTTTGGTTTTGTTGTTTGTTTTGGTTTTTTTTTTTTTTCTGTCGTTCTTCTTTTTAACAAAATCATTTTAACATTTCCAACCACAGGAATATCAAATTCTGTATGAGGATGCTCAAAATAATTCTTTCAGTTCAGTTGGAGTAATGTTTGGTGGAAGATTTTTTCTGAACCCCAGACTATGCAATTTAAATAGTCCTTTAGCAAAAAGGTATCGAGGTATTTATCCTCAGGTACTGATGAAATAATTGATAGGCAGTTAAATCTCATCCCTCAGTGTAAAATCTGAAGGCTCAAAGGTAAAATATCTTCAGCCTTTGATTGGAGTCAGCCTTAATGTTGAATCATCCATGCTATTTAAACAAGTCTGTCTGTGGTACCCAAATACCTTTTCACATCATCCTGGTAGTAACAGTGAACAATTAAGTAGATAACAGAAGTTTAAGAAGTGGAGTCCATTTTCCCCGTAAATAAGATGGCAAGCTACCTTTTCTGGCAAAGGGATTTTACCTAACTTTCTTAATCACAGATTGCTCAAGCTGTACCTAGACACTGGATAAGTAATTTTTTGACTGTTCTCTGTCTATCTATTATAAACTTGTTTACTTATGTTGATAAAACATCAACATCTGGATCAACAACACTATATACCTCTCAGTGGTATGCATTCTGATCAATGTATCTTACTAAGCATTTGTAGAAGTATTGCTCAGGTTTTGGACATATATACACATTCTCCAATTTAAACGTCTTCCTCTGTGATTGTTTTCCACATTGTTGAGAATTACATCCAGTATTAGTTTTAATCCTATTTATTCTTATCTCTACTCTTTGTACTTATTTTCGTTCTCTATGCCTAATTCTTTTTCACTGAGATTATCCATGCTGGTTAACAATAGTTTGGTGTGTTTTTTTCAGATATGTAGTAGGACAGAATTTATCACATTCCTTGTAAATAAATAATATTTCAGGTGTTAATAATATTCCTTCAATGCATATCTACATGCTTGCTCTTTCTTAAAAGACATTTCTAAAAAGATTTTAAATTTTTCAATTACTCAACAGACGTATTCATTTCACTGATGCTTCACCATTGAGGTAAACAAAACTAACAACTGTAGAAAATACAATGCAAAATGCTGCTTGTTAAATATTTAATAAGTACTGGAAATTATAAGTTTAAGGGATCACTTGATTGACTCAGGAGTTTGCCAGTGGAAGCCAAAGTCTATTCTCAGAACATGCAATTCTGAAAAAGAAGGAACAGCAGATGGGGGTCATTCATCAGGATCAGGTTTTGAGTCAGGCTGCTGGACAAGGTCTCACTGCTTGCATTCACTGCCAGTGGTCCAGAGCCACTGCTCTGTCCAAAACCACCTCAGAGCTCCAAATGTGTGAGACCCTGTGGCAGGACAGCTCTTCCCCAACACCACTCCCACAGTCTGCTTGCTCGCTGTGGATGGTGGACTCTCTGGGACATGGACTTTACCATCTGAGAATGGGCAGAGAGCTCCAACTGAGCCCTTGGTTGCTGCTGCAATACAAATAACAATGGGCTTTCTATTGTTCCAGCAGAATTCCTGCTCAGATGAAAGCTTGTGTTTTTATGAGCTGGAGGGTGGTAGAACCCAGATGGCCAATTCTGCTGCAGGAGAACAAGTTGAGTTTGCTAGCACATTTGAGCTGCAGGCTTGTTCTTTGCCATCATCAAAGTCAGCGAAATTGTAGGGAGGATCAAACAGAGGTGAGGCTTGCTTGCAGCCAAATGGTACTGATATCCCCAGCTTCTTTCTTTGTCATGGGGGCAGTGCAGCCTGGCTATCACCAAGCATAGAAGGCAAGGTTCAGTCAGCTTTCATTGTCGCTTTCCCTGTCAGATGTACAAAACAAAAGACAACTAAAAGCCCTTGTCTATTCCTTGAGCTGGTAGCTTTAATTTGGAATCCTCATATTCCTACCTTAATTGTCAGTGAAAAGGATCTTTTTCTCCTGCACGTTTTGAAGTCTCACATGTTCACCTGCAGCCATGACTTTGGATTACGTCTATCTTATTTGTGAATGATCAGCTCTGGAGAACACCTGACTAATTATTTTGTCTCTTAACCTCAGCTTACTAGAGAAATACCATATAGACTCACAGCAAATCCTGCACAGACATCCAGGACAGGCTCTGTTCCCATGCCCATCAGCAGTTCACTCAAGTGGCACATGCAGGCAGCTTCAGCTACCCTGGTGTTTGCTGGGAAAGCAACACTGTGATGCACAAGCAATCTACATTTCTGTGCTGAGGACATAGTGTGCCCTAAGGCAATTGCTGCACACACTGACTAGTAGTGATGCCCCACTCTTTACCAATAATGAAGACTTTTTAGCAGCTTTGCCTACAGTGACTGTACGATTGTGAAATGTAAGGTCCTGAAGAGCTTGAGGAAGACAAGTAGCAGAATAAAAACCCTAAACCCAAGAAAGGCAGGTGCTAGCTGCCTCATAGAAGTGTTAGGAGACATCCCATGTGAGACTGCCTTGGAGGGAAAAGTTGGTCAGGACTACTAAGAGATTTTCAGAGACAGCCTTCTTAAAGCACAAGAGTGGTCTACACCCTTCATCAGAAAGAGGAACAGTCATAAAAAGAAAACAGCCTGGTAAAAAAGTGAGGGAGCTCAAATGAAGAAGAGAAATATGAGATGAAAAATACGAGAAACCCAGAAAGAAGTATAGAAATATTGCTCCTGCATGCAGAAATGTAGTTAGGAAAGCAAAATCTCAGCCAGAGCTCAAACTAGCAAGATGTCAAACATAGCAAAAAAGGTTGTTACTGGTATGTTACCAAGTGGAAGTACAAGGCAGCTGTACATATGCTGTTGGATGGGGCTGGAAGATTGATTAAAAATGCCCATAGAGAAGACAAAATTATTCAGTGCCTCCTTCACCTCAGTCACCATGGGTGAGATCAGGCTCCAAGTCTCTACACTGAGAAGCAACGCCAAACAAATGTGCATCTACCAACAGGGAGGAGGAAAGTTGAAACAGGGACCATCTCCACAAAATGAACACCTATAGACACTTTCCCCAATTTCAGGGGAAATTCTGTCTGGATGTAGGAAAAAAAAAAATTCACCATGAGAAAAATTAGACATGGGAGCCAGAAAAGGGGTGGGCTTTTCCACTGATGAAAGTATTCAAGACTCAGTCTGACTGAGCCTGGATAACCTAATCTAAGCACTGATTTCCACAGAAGGTTGGAGTGCCAACCTGGACCTTTTTGTCATTTTTATGACTGTCTCAGGCTTCTGGAGCAGGATTACAACGAATAAGAAACAAGTGATCTGATTACAAAACTGTCCTCTGTCTCTAGCAACCACTTTAATAAACACACACACGTAATTCATCCCTTTGGTTTACATTTGTTTCATTTTTTCTTGAGTCCCTCCCAGTCCTGCGCCCCTCTGATATAGAAATATTGAGAAATCAAGCACATGGTTAATAAGATGACTAACAATATTAGGTTAAAGAATTGTCTGTTAAAGCTAAGGGATGTTAAGCTCTGGGAACAGACTCAGGCCTATGACGAGAGAGACAGAGGCCCAAGGCCAGAGGAGGTGAAGCCATGGCAACAGGAGATAATGGACATTTTTTAACCCAGCTGACTGAGTTGAGGCTGAAGGATGTGCAACATTTCCTAGATAAGAGGGCCAACAAGCAGGACAGCCAGAAGAAACCAGCTCTGAGTCTTGGCACTGTTGAAACTGGGGAAAAGGTGACGAGGAAGACTGCCGGCCTTCCTCCTGAAGACCCCCGAAGACAACCACCAGGAGACAACATGCAGGCGCAAAGATGACATAAACACTCCAGAACTGCTGACACAGACTTTTTGAACTAAACCCCACCTCAGTTATGATGTGTATGTTTGTACTGTTCAACCTATGAATATGTATAAGGTATCTGCATTTAAGATGTAACCTAAGGGGTTGGGTGTGCATGTTAGGTGGAGCAATCCCCTGTGCACCCAGCGCTGCAATAAAGAATCCCTGCTTTCTAATACTCTGATCCTGAGTCTTGGAGAGTTCTTCCTCAACTGGCTTTTTCACTATCACCTCCACTAAAGATGACAGTAGATGCTGTAAAGAGAAAGTGTTTGTTACCCAAAACACTGACATTTTTATTCTGAATGATTTGCTCATAATGTTCAACCTCTGGCTTCTGGCAATGGCTACTGCCTTCTGTTTCAGGGTCAGTGAAAAAACACCTAATGATAAAATTTGGTTGTAATTTCTGGTATTTTCAGCAACTTACCAGGTTATGCCTTATAGAACGAGATGTGATAACTTCTTCATAACTCCCACTTGAATAATTTCTACTTATTGCTCTGTTGTTTCTGTACATCCATCTCTGCATTTTTAAAAGCTTTTGTGCTACCACACAGAAAGAGCAAGGCAAGCATTTGTATCTCCATTCCAGGAAATTCTGTCCTCAAAACTCTCCCTCAAACATTTTGGCATGTCTCCTGACTTTTGAGGTCTTAGTGAGGAAGATCTGAATTTCCAGCCTGAACCAGAACAATATCCAACTAACTTCTGTGTTTTCCCAATAGTGAATAATATTTGCTTCTCTAAGGCATACTTGGAGCTGATGAGGGTCTCACCTGACAGCACTGCTGTGCTTACCTCCCATGTAGGAAAAGGCTGTGCTGTCACTAACCTGCAGATACTCACCTAGCCACTGTATCTTCAGTCCCAAAGAGCTGAGTCCCAGTTGTCGCGATTCCAGGCTCTGCCTCTGTCTCTTGGACATGCCACAACCTTTGTGGCAAGAGTTTCACAGGCCAGCCTCCAGGACTGGTGCTGATACTCAGTGTGCTCAGCTAATTCCTTCCTGCAGCCGCAAGCCCAGGATCTGAGCTTACCACACAGTTCTCCCAGGACACACACGAGTTCCAGCAAGCCTAATTACTTCTTGGCTGATGCAAGAAATACAGAGGGGTAAAAAACACCAAGAAAAGAACAGCAAACTGTGCACATTGGCCTGCCTCTGTACCCCTGTTGCAAAGCAGCCCTAAGGTTTAGATTAGAGGCTTTTGAAGAGTCCACACTTGCCCCTTCCCCTTTCCCTCCTGAAAGTGCTCTTTTCCTCTACTTCCCGCAGCTGGTTTTCTGCTCCCAGTCTTTCCTAATTTTTAGACTGAAGAGAGAAGTCTTCCTGGATTGTCAGTAGTCTCCTTGTCAGAAGCCTCCCAGATCAGACTTGTCAGATGTTCAGAATCCATCACCATGTCATCCACAGCTCACTTGTCACCCTGCCGAGTTTCAGATTGGAACAATTAGTTTGCCTTGAGCCATTGCCAATTATTTGCTGCTGCATGATTAAATGGACTGTAATTGAATAGCTGATCGCCAGGATTTAATGACCCTCCACTGTTATAGCTATCCAAGTAAAATATTTTTTCTTTCTGTCACCTCCCAGGAGACTTCAGCAGAGTCTGGGGGCAAAAGGTCACGGAGGAGACAAGCATGCCCAACAATGAGAACAGAATTTGCAATGTGAGATAGAATAGTAGGGAGTCCCAGATACCAAAGTTTATAAGCAGGGAGTGGTTAACAGGTCGTTTTCCATACGCATGCATGCACTCATAAATTAGAAAAGTGCAAAATGGACTTGCTTATAAGAACTACGTCTTCTTTCCTAATTAAGAAACCCCTCTTATTTAGTATACAGTCCACTTGGACTGAAGCATACTATTAAACACAATGTTATATGCTCAGGAAAAAGGATTCTTCATCTATGGCTAAGATTCTTATACTAAGAAGCAAAGTGCTTGTTTCCCCAGATCTACCTCCCAGGACTTAGACATTTGTCATCTATTTGTAAGTTACCCCCCAAAAAGCACCACTAAAAAAGGCACAGTCTGTTTTTAATGTGTCTTTACCAGGTTTTGTTTAATATGTATGTAACTCAGTTGTTGAAACTGTTATAACATTAAAGAATTTTTTTCAACTCTTGGATGGAAACATTGTGGGCAATAAATTTACAGTCTGGACCAGCACATTTGAGCACATCACAAAAGGATGTTGACGGCTCAGTGTCTTGTTTAGAAAAGAAGTCATGATGTCCCTATAGTAGAATCTGTTAAGCAAAGCTTTCAGCAAATGTTAGTTTGTCGATGATCAACAGCTGCACAGCTGCACTGTGACTTTCACAGTTGGAGTGTAGATCTGATCTATTAAATCAATCATGTGCATGCAAAGCAGTCCCTCCAATGTTCATTGACATTGTGAACAGCCAAGCAGTGATTCATCAAACCAAACTCCTCTTTATGAGAAAACTGAATCATGGAAGAGCTTCAGTGTTCAAATCAATGAAGCAGAAGATGCTATCATTCACATTCACACTCTTCTGGCATCTGCAAAGTGTATGCATGTAAAGGCGTGTTCCTTGCCCTGAAATGTTCCTAGTTCAAGGGACAGATTTTTCCAAGTGTACTCACGATGATTACATTGTGAAGGTCCTGGACCAGTGAGGTAAACTCAAGCCATACATTTTCAGCTCATTACCGACTTTTGTTGGTTCATAAGTGATTCTACAGGATTGACAGGACTGTTTCTGGACTTTGTTTTTTTCTCACGGCTTCAGGATAAGTCGCTAAGAAGACAGACAATACCTATCAAAAAACCCCTCACAGTCAAAACATACATATAAATAACCAAATTTGATTTAGCCACAATCCTATTGACCTCAAAGAGGAGAAACCTAGGTAAAGAAGCATTGGAATGAGGTACAACGGGTGCATTTACAGACAAGCATACCATGAATAAACGAAACCCCAATTCCTTTTGTGTTTGCCTGTGTGGAAGCTCCAATATCTGCTGGGGTAAGGCTGTGCAGCTGGAGGGATGCCATCATGATTCTGTCTTCCCTATCAACGCACATATTTTCACAGGTCTTATGGGAACACCACTGCCAAGTTTGGATGAAACTGGCAAACAGTTCTGAAGGTCATGCAGACTGTTTTCACAGCAGCTTAACCCTAACAAGACCTAGTTAAAGCAGGTCCAGTACACCTGGAGGTACTTCTGCATTAATTTATTTTTGCTAATTACAATTATTCAGATGCAGGTACAAACACCCTTGGATTTAAATATAATCACTAGGTAAACCTGGGTGCATCTTCAGAAGTTGACTATGTGCACATACATCTGTGCAAAAGAAATACAATTCCCTCCTGCAGACAGCTGATAAATATCATGTCAGCTCTCCTCAGCTGTAGAGTCCTTGGCTGATCCTGTTATCTTTCTTTCATTGTTAATCTCACTGGCAGTAGGACTTCAGTCCTTGCTTTGGGCCCTAAGCGGAAAGTGATGTGTGAGGCACTCATTCACATCACCCCCAGGGCGTACCCTCATCTCTGTTTCACTAGCACTGGGAACCTGAGCACAACATTTTGTGGTCTGCTGGCTTCTTCTCCACGTTTTTTTTGTTTCTCTTGTCTATTCAGTTTATAATCTTTTCAGAGGCTGGGACTGTCTCTGACTGTCTAGACACACAGGACCTATTACAATGGGACATTGATTTGTGATGGGGTCTCCATCTGCTTACAATGTTGCGAATGATTACTGCTAACTTTAAAAGAGCTACATTTCAGCATCAGTATTCAGCAATGATCAGAACATTTGGACTTTATTACAAAGTTAAATAATGCCTTGTACTAATGAACAGAGAAAAAAAATTCAAAACCACAGAATTTTGCAGTTTAAAGGTGAATTACATGATATATGCTTTCTTTCTCTGCTGTCTGCTGAAGTCAGCTGAAATGACTGACAAGTTGCCTAGTTGGTTTTTTTTGTTTTGTTTTTTTGTTCTCATCACTGTGGCCTCTGAGCTCAAGAATTTGCCCATGGTACATAGATCTTATTGGACCATTTTACAGGCAGAAATATAGAGGCATAAAGTGATCCACAGACATGTAAAAACTATGTTGCTCTTCTAGGAAGAGAAATTGGAGGCCTGTCTAATACTTTAATCATGGGTCTAGTCTCTCTACAGTACAGGATTTTATTGCAAAACCTTAATAAAATCTCTCAAGATCTGTAATGTCTGCTTGACATATGAAAAATATGTAGTGTGATTTCTTCCAAGATTGTTTTTTTGAGTTGACCAAACCATTGCTGTCTCAAAACAGTTCTCAGAATTGCATATTTTTTTCTGATTTTTCACATCCTTTGCTTCTGCTTATGCAGACAATAAGAAGATTTTGAGAACGCGTAGCTTAAAAATATTACTTTCTCCCCCACTAATGTGGCCACCTGGTAGAGCAAAGGAGGGACACAGGACAGTGAGAAGGATTGGCACAGGCTAAACCAGTGGCAAAAGATAGCCCTCTGCCTCTTTATAGGGTAACAGCTGCAATACCACCACAGGCTCTAAGAAGACACAAATAATGTCTCTGTAGTGAATTGTTCAGCCTTGGCAATTGACCCTGGAGATTGTGTTAGCATCTATTGATACCAAGAGCAATGCGCTCCTCCTGCTTTTGTAAAACCACACTTTGGATTACCCAGGGTGCTCTGCAATCTTGCTTTTGAAACATCCTGGCTTACCAGTTATCCCAGCCTAGAGAAAAAAAAAAAAAAAATCAGCAGAGGCTGCTAAGCAGATGAGTATTTGAATAGTCAACAGCCAATTTGCCAGCACAACAATTCTGCATTGAGTTGATTCCTAGATATTAATATTCCTTTCAGGGAGAGCTTCCCAAATGAGGGAAATCCAGAAGCTGGTTTTTGAGAGTGAAATTCCCTGGGAATTCAGCATATGGCTTTGTCTGGCAATGTTCCCACCCAAGAACCAACAAAAAGCAACTGGCTCTTAGTCCTCCTCCTTATGTATTTTGGCAGCTTTCTTCCGTTTAAAAAGAAAATAAAAATAAAAGTCCACCTTGCTCCCATATTGGAAGAAGTCCAGGATACACACATTGGGAGTACAAAAATTGGCATTTAAAGTCCTCCTGACATGTTTTATGGTGGGTCTTTGATCACGCAGAAAAAGGCTGTTTATTTTTGCCTTTTACAGTCTTAGAACAAAAGTCTTGGAAGCTATCTGTAATACAGTTTGGTGTTCAGCTTCCTATTAAAACTGTTCTAAATAGAGCTATAAAACAACAGACACCCCAACAATCCTGATTCTGACCTCTCCGATGTCTTTTCTGAACCATGAATTTTGTGAGGATTAAAATAAATGTGAGATCAAAACTGGGTCTTTCTTTTTATTTTGTCATTTATGTGACTATTCAACAGTCTTTCTAAAAGGAATATTTTTTTTTTAAAAGCACCAACTGTTTTGGAGTTCAAGACTAAACTGAGATACAAACACACATGCTCTTAATGTCATAAGTGCTAATTCTTTTCAGATAAGATGAGATCTGAGATAAAGCTATGGGGAAGATAGAGTGTGAGAAGATGGCAAAAAGCCATTTATGCCACTTCTGCTGCTCTTCAGGCATGCTGCCTGCAGACAGACATGTCAGAAAATCTGATCCAAGACTTTTGTAAACTCTGCTACTATGTCCAGATCTGCTCTAAGTGATGTGTTATCTCTATGAGGCATTTAGTCACGCAGAATATTAGCTCTTACTATTTGTTGAGAACTTGTGTTCATTAGGGCACTTTGACCTTTATATGGGAACAAAACCAAGAGATTGCAGTTGTCCAAGTGATTTACAATAAGGATGTTATGAATTGATATTTAAAATAGGTATCATACTCATATCAGCAAATATCAGGCCTTGCACTTCATCAGGTATCACATCTTAATTTGGCTGTTAGGGAAAATTCACATTTTACCAATATGAAATAATCTAATTTGATCCCAGGAGTGTTTTTTGTACAGCAACCAACAGATAGACCTAAAAGGGCAATACTGAGATGGTCAGCTTAAAAGATCAAATCTTCAAATGTCGTGATGACCTAAAATTAGTGAAAAATCTGAGTTACACCTACAGAATTCCTAGAGAGCATGGAATTTGAAAACTCTGAAGTATAGCAAATAGAACTAGAAAACACTGGATAGAAAGGTGTGTGCCCTGCCAGATGTACTGGACAAGAGTTATCAGAGCAAAATTCAGTGCTCCTTTTACATGGAAACTGGCAACATATGAGGACTGAGTTCTTGTCCTAGCAGATTTTACGACTCAGACAAGAAAGATTGAGTTGAATAGATGAGCAATGGTAATTTCTGTCAGCATCTCTGACAGGGTTGTGTATTCTTTCTATGCTGGTGCATTCTCGCCAGTGGAGCTGTCATTGGTTAAGTAGTTCAGTAGATGGAGGAAACCCACGTTTTGACTTTCAGTATGTTGGTATGTTGCTGTTAGGGATGTAATTTTTGTTAAATGAAGGACAATTGGGCAGGTGTGACCAAAAAAAAAAAAAAAAAAAGTTGTAACTGATAGAAGTAACAGAACCAAACTTACAAGAGGACATTTTCTCAGCACCTTGCTATGAGAATCAATGAGCAAAAGCTCAGAGCAGTCCATGATCTGGTAAAGATCCAGTGGCCTGGAAGATACTCTCCTCCTTATCAACCTAACCCATTTATTCCTAAAAGGGAGGACAGCACAACTCTGCCTTGGGGTACACCTGGCTGTGGAGGACCTCCAGGAATGTCTGAGACCAAGCTCACATGGCTGAAGCCACCATGATCACACCCTGCTCCTCCCAAGCACTGAGAGCCCTGCTCCTGTCCACAGGGAACAGGTCAATTAACTGCTTTTCTTCATGTAACCTTGTAGGATTCTCTGCACTATTCACCACTGTTTCACTGAGGTGATAAACACACTCCTTCACTTGGATCCTGTAGCAGTGTAGTAATTAAGGGGTGTGTTTTGTCTCTCTTGACTTAAACTATAACATGAGGGTAAAGGCCACAAAATAAGATGAACCACCACCAGAGGCCCCAATTCATGCCACTACATACCTTGATTGACAGCAACGTTTCACACCTCTAGTGGAGATCTCACCGAGTGTGGTCTGAGGGCACCACGTGATAATTCTGCTGTTTCATTTGTCCAATCATATAGGCAGATGTGTGTAATGAAAGTTGCAAGAGTTGGGAACTGTTCTGGGGGGCACTTGCACTGCAGCAGACAATGTAATATTAAGTCTAACCTCAGGAACACCCCAATCTGCTTGAGCTAATCATCAGAGAAGTACAAGCAAAACCCACAGATTGCACAAAGATGAGCTTGCAGGAAGCATGACACATGGCCCACCGTGCATATAACCTCTGTCCTGGAGGCTATGCTGCTTTGAAGGACAATCTGGGGTGGTGCCTTCAGAGGCACTATCAATACGGCCAATGAAGAACTGTCCCAGCAGAAAAGAAGGGGTCCTACCACCTGAAATTCTCGGCAGCATCCTTCATTTGCGCTGTTCGTGCAGTTTTCCTTTGTGGTTTCCCCTTCCTCAGTAACATTTTACTTCTTCGAGGTTTAACTGACTTCTTCATGTTTTCTTCAGACGTTTCACTTGCCAGACTTAGTGGTTGAAAGTGCTTTGGATCCAAATAAAGAGGCAAAGAAATGAAGTTCAGAGCAAAGGTGCAACACTTTGATCTGGAGTTCTTTTGTTCTTCTGCTCGACTGTATTAAAACTTGCTGAAAACTGATTCCAGTGTCCCAGCGGTGTAAGGCTCAAAGCCCGTAGGTCATTGCTGAAAGAGCAGTGATGCTTGTCAGGCTGATGAGAGTTAGGTACCACTCAGCTTCTGTCTTTTCCTGTAGGGCAGGGAGCTCTTCTTACAAGGTAGCATTGAACAACGCAGGAGTTGTTCTTTCCTTCTCCTCCTGGGGGAAGAAGTAAACAAATTGGTGAGGTTGTTCAAGGCAAGAGACAGCAAGTCTATTTGTATTTCGGCAGATGTCCAGGTAAGCACATAGCAAAAAAACTAATGGCATCTCAGACATGGTCCAGTCTAGATCTCTGAGTATGCTGTGCATATTGGAAAGGGCAGAATTCCCAACCTGGAAAGAAAAAATTATCTGCTTTGACCCAGTGGTACTGGATTTCCAAAGCACAGGCTGCTTCAATGGTAATTCTGATCTCAAACCTGCTGACTTCTCTGTCTGCTAGGTATTCTTTTCTATAATAAAAATGAAATATTTTTTGTAAAACAGTATTGGGCAAATAGTGTGTTCTGAGATCTGATGCTGTTCATCTCCATTTGGATTGTGCTGTCTCTCATACTCTGCAGCATACAGACCTGCACTGAAATACTTGTTTCACCATGGAGCAAGTACAGGTCTAACTATGCAGCACAACTGTCTCAGTGACTGGGACTGAACTCTGATTTCACCTATGCAGGTGCAAATCTGGAAGGTTCATCTGTCCAGTAAAATGTGGCTGCAGATTAAGATGAAGGCCCCCAGAAGAGGTTGTGTGGTATTACATTCTAACCTCATGTCAGTAACAATGGAATCATATTTCACAATATCTGTCAAAGTAACACATTCAGCAGAACTTTTTGTAGGCATCAGAGACTGTGTATTTAGAGCAAAACACTCCTTGAACAGTAGCCAGTAGTGAAGATTCAGCTGCTTTTTACAATAGGTACAAAACCACTATGGGGGAAATCAGTGGGCTCTCCAGTGCATCAGTACACTTCACTTAATGTGCAGTACCTGGATAATCAAACCCAAGAGCTGCTATTACTTTTCTAGTCCTCTGTGATGTTCTGCCTGACACTGGTCTCTTACTCAGAAACAGTTTGTCAGGACTGACCAGTGTCACTTCTCGGTCCATGCTGGACAGGGGTCAAGGTGCTGCTTACTTTCAGTCCCCTGCTACCAAAGGTTTTCTGCTTCCATGAAAAGGCCAGCAGGAGGGTGAGTGTGTCTTTGTTTCAGCTGCCACCATTCACAGCCCAGAATATTTAATGGCAGGCAAAGCTAAAACCCTGAGTGAGAACAGAACAGCAGAGGCACAAACCTATGCTCTGGTCTCCTTCTCCAGTAATGTGGACAGTAAGCTCCTCTAGGGAAATCAATTTTTAGCCCTTTCAGTTACGGATAAATTCTCTGAGACATGAAGGAGATGTTAATCAACACAACAATGCCTGCTTCACCTTTGCCACAGGTCCTATGACAGGGAATTAAGATAAATTTGCTTTTACTCAGTAGTGTAATAGCCCAAAGCTATGAGTTCTCAGAGAGTCACAAGTTGCCATCCTCCATGTTGATGGCCTGTTTGGATGCTTTTACCTGCAGTAAATGCAAGGTAATTCTAAGTACCCTATGTTAGAAGAAAAGCGAGCAACTTCATTTGCTGCCAAGTGCCATGGAAAGAGCACACATACTTACAGATGGCACAGAGTAGCAGATGTATGATACCTATTGTATGGCCAATGAGCCTGCGTTTTAACAAAAAGAGACATAATCATATTCTTAAAAAATCTTCATGATTTTAGAACCTCTGCTGGATTTGGTTTGTATGTAGTAAAGTTGCCTCACCATAAAAAAAGATGTCTCCTATTTTAGACAGCTGCAACTGTTGAAGGTCTGAATAAAGATGGCATACAAGAGAGTTGCTTAGCATCCAGGTGGATCCTGTGCTATCCTGTGTCTGATTCCTGCATGCTTTTCTTCCTGGAAGAAAGGAGGAATCTGGTACACCACTTCTTTAGGAGGAGAGCTATAAGGACAAGAACTATAAATGTTGTGCCATGCACAGTCCTCTTTCCCTTGCTTAGTAAGAGCTCCTCCCTTTTCCCATCTTGCACACACACAGAACTTGTGCTTTACACCCTGGCAGTCATGATATCTCAAAGTCAAAACAGAAGCTGACAGGTTTTTTGAAGTCTTGATACCTTAGTCATGAAAGAGTGGATGTTCATGAGTCAGCATGGGATCACCTAATGATCCCCTTTGTTTTTCCTACTTCTTGTTTCCACAAAATACTACCCACTTAATTCTCAAGCTGATGTAAGAATTGATTTTCTGCTGTGTTGAATAGAGCCACACTCAGTGTGGACATGCCTGGATATGCGTTGCTTGACTGGCATAGATTTTGAGGGAATTTTACTCTGAGCTAACTCTGCCACAGGACAGGAACAATCAGAGCACTGGACACTGCTGCTCAATGGGAGATGGCAGCTTCCAGCTCAGGAGTGGTAACTTCAAGCTGTTCTTATAGTCCTTGCAGCTTGATTGCCCAAAACCTTCTGATAAAATTGGCACCATGGAAAGCAATGTCAGAAAAAACACTGCACTTGTTTTGGCTCACATTCCTTGTAAATCATGCTTCGATTTGCCTTTGTTGCTAACAATCAGTTGGACTGTCCCACCAGTGATGTAAATCAGAGGCCTTCCCCAAGCTGTTCCCAGCTTTATAGGCACGGGTGGCTGGAACAAATGTCCTGGGAGAGGAAATATCTATGCCCCTAGGTCCCAGTATGGTGATGTTCTCATGTACTGGATGTTCTATACTTATTTTCAGTAGGAGGCTCATTCATAAGATGTACTGTGCTCCAGGAGAATTATTCTATATTATCGTCCTGCACCTCCTCATGACATTTGACTATCCCATTTTTGCAGTGGATTTCTTCATTACAGTGACTGTAAAAAGGAAGTGGCTGAGTATAGCAATTTTGGGCAAAGGACCCTTTGTGGGGTTCCGGAAAGCTGTTTTAAGTGAGCCTATTTTAATAATCTCTTCACTGATCTTTTGTCTTCATGTCTTCATAATCTTTTCAGTTTTGTACCTTTGTAGATCTACTTTTTGTTGGAATTGCAGCCTTGGCAGCTGTCAGTGAACTCAATAGCTCTTCGCCCAGTTCAGCCAGGGTGCTTAAAAACTCCAGGATTTGGCTTCTATGCTGCAGCTCAACACAAGGTAACAAACTCTAACTGAGGAGAACAGGACTCTGCACCAGGACCTCATTCCATGTGTTAGAGTAGCCACAGAGCTACTACTTGAGACCAGGGGCCAGTTGCCACATGAACATCTGGTAAGAGGCAGCTCCTACACACAGACCTTTACAGCCTACGCCAATGCAGCTTGCCCAAGGAGGAACTGGCTTGCCCAAAGCTGCGCAGGTGAGACCACATCACCTTTGCAGGTAAGCATTGCTACTGGCAGGACAGCTCTCTGAACCCCAGATGTGTGCCTCTGTCATTTTTGCTGCAGTACAGCTCCAGGGCATGGCCTCCTGTTTGTTTTTCTTTCTTTCCTGTGGAAAATCCTGAAAGTCTTCCAAGAGGTTAGTGAAGTGTTATCTTGCAGAACTGCCATCATACCAGGTAGAGAAAATCTTATGAGATCAAACAGCCCATAGAGCTTCTGCCAGAAGCTGCTTCTGAGAGCAACTTATAAAACTCAGTGCTGATGACTGTGAACATGACCCCTGGTCTTGCTTTCGGTCTCAGTCCAACACTGGAATCATCACCTACCTAATCCAGCCTGAGATTTGCAAAATACCCCAGTCTTCTTATCTGGACAGCATGCTAATCAGGGTGTGTATAAGGGGACAAAGAATTTGTTAACATTTTTGAAGAACTGTTCCCACCCCCCCTTTCCCCCCCAACCCTTGAAATTAGATTAGTAATTCCCTTCAGGATTTCAGAATGTGAAAACTTGAATCAGCTCTAACATTCACACATCATAATATATTACATGTCCTTATTTAGGGCCAAACACTGATCCATGTGCTCAGTTTTCAGACAGACTGTTTATTCCTTGGCATAGCCCATCTGTATCACAAATACCCAAGCGGTGTAGCCTGTCAGCCAGAACCTGGCATTCATGTAGGCAATAAAATGAAGAGGGAAGAGAAATACAATTTTGTGATAACCAGTGCTGCAAGCAGCTCAGAGAGCCAGATTGGAAGAGAAGGAACAAATGAGAAAGAGCCAGAATAGGGCCAAGAGCTGATAATTTTTTTCCCTGGGGTGAAGGCAGGGAAAAATAAAGTACTCTCACAACTCTGACTAACAATCTGCTCCCAGGCAGTGTAATTCAGTGTTGCTTCTTCCTACAGGCTATCAGCAACACCTTCCTACATATGCATGTATTTAACACTGATTGGTCTTGAAAGTCATAATTTTGGTGTCCTCCTGTCCCATTCACAAGCATGACAAATGCTTTGTGGCAGAAATTGTGAGCTCCTCTTGATCCTCCCACTTGATCGCTGGAATTGCTGTTGCAGATAAGAAAGAGTAATGCTCATACCACTTCTCCCAATAGGAAGTTCAGTAAAAAGCTTCTCTCCATTTTGAGTTCCTATAACCAGTTCCCTTTACTGTATTTAGGCACTTCCTCATTTTGTTTGTATTCACTGTGGTATTAAGAGATCATGTTAACTTTTTTAAATAAAAGGGAAACTTTGAAGTGATGCTCTCCCCTCAGTGATGTCGCTTTGCTAGGTTTGAGGCTTTCTCTTTTTGCCTGCTTATTTTGTAGCCCTCAAAGAGGAAGAATATGGGAGTCATCCTGGTACCCAGAGCAGTCAGTCTTGATACAGAGAAATGATTACTTGAGATTTATTTACTTATTTACTTATAGAAAACTGCTTAGCAACTTATTTACTTATTTATAGCAAGTTATAGTATTTTTTAAAATATTGCTAAGAATCCTGCTTGCCTGGACTGTTCTGTGGAGTTTTACTACTGTGTTCATCAAAACAAAGCAGTTCACTGTGAATATCTACCAAGGTTTACAATGTTCAGCAAAATATTATACTTTTGGTCTTGAGTAACAGGTGGCTCTAACTAGTTGGAATTTTGCTAATGAGTAAAGATAGCCATATCATAACCATTATATTGGTTCTCTTAGATAAGATAGAAAGTAAACTGTCTGAAAAACATTTGTTATTAAGAGACTGGCCAAGAGAATCTGTGCATGCTCCAGGGAAAAAACAAAGTGAGAAAGGCTATGAGCCTTCCTCCCAAAGACCCCCAAAGATGCCCACCAGGAGGCAATGCGCAGGCGCAAAGAGAACATAAACTGCTGACACCAGCCTCTAGAACTAACCCAGCCTTACTCGTCGTGCATGTGTATGTTTGTGCTACATAATCCAATGAATACGGATATCCACACTCTATCAGTTTCTGGTAAAACGTGCAGCGGGTGTGCAAACTTTGCAGAGAGATCCCCTTGCACCCCGGCGTCAGAGTAAACATACCTGCTGTATATCTCTATTCGAGTTGTAGAGTCTTTTATTTCCACGAATCAGTCTGATACCCAGAGATACACCAGAATACCAAGCCTTCTCTGCTACCTTTTCCTTGCTGATAAAGGGGCTCATTACTGCTGGCCTTTAACTTGAGGAAATCTTACTTCCTCCAGACTGGCGAGCAAAGAGAAGTGTCAGAACACTGGCCTCTTCCTCTCTGCTTCTTACAACACTGTCTTCCTTCTGAGGTCCCCAAGTCCACCCTTGCTCCTATGAATGAGCCTTTGTCACACATTAAACCCCACGTGTCAAGTGAGCATTGTTCAAATGATGTTCCCATTTCCCTTCGTCCTGCTCCCACTCACCTTTTTACCTCTGTCCTCCTCCAGATTTGCCTCATTTCCTTTTCCTGCACCAAGCACCCATTAAACTGGAACAGAAAAGGAAAAGAGATGTCTGGTACAAATAGTCATGGAGATGGGTCATAACCATTGAAAAAACTGTTAAGTAACACAGCAGCACTCTCATGGGGCTTTTCTCTTCCAAATGCAGTGATTTTTCAGCTGGGGTGTAGTGAGGTTATAAATTTGCTGTTAGACATGTTCATGGCAGTGTAAGCGATCAACAAATTAGCACCATTTAACTTCTTTTCATTGCATCTGTTGGGCACCATCCCATTCTCAGAAAAGAGAAACGGCTTTCCTTTTTCCTTTTTTTTTTTTTTTTTTTTAAAGTAAATCTTGGAGTGTTCCAAGGACTACAGCAGCACTTCATCCAAGTTCTGGAATCACACTGCGCAGACCACATGAGGAGAAGATGTCAGCATAGGGCGAGCGCCAAATTCTTGCATGGTGCCAGACAAGGCTGATTAGGAATTGTATTGGCAAAGCTCATGCCTCTCCCCCTGGTTGCAGGCCCCCAACCCCTGTGCCTGTGGAGCCCAGGTGACTCTTCCCAGATCCCTTAGCAAGCGAAGGCCTTCTTGCCCTGGCAAAGGGGACAGGTGCAATGGTGGCTTCACTGAGCCATCAGGCAGCTCCATGCTGGAAGAAGCTGTGGTGGTCCGAGCCAGCACGTTGCCTCTGCATGAGCAGATCTAGTAGATGTGCATAGATGGCCTGCCAAGTGCCTCCAAATGTGAGTCAATGAATCCCACGAACAGATCAATGAGCTTCAACTTGGTGGCTATGCCAAGAGGGTGCCCCTGACTAGGAGTATGCCAAGTTATACCCTTTCATCCTCCAACTCTGGTGCCTCACCATAGAAATCATCTGAACTTTATCTATGTTTTCCTATTTTAATGCATCAAATTGATTTCTTTCTGTTTGTAGAGGAATAGGTGTGATTTCCACCTCTTTATCAGGGGTTAAAATCAGACCTGCCCTTGAAAGGTTGCTCAAGGATTTTGGTTTATCTTTTACAGCTCTTGGACATTTTGTTGAGTTCTAAGCATGTCCAAGTGTGTCTTCTTTGGTTGCATGTCTTGCTGGTTGACACTGGTCAAACCAAGATGAAAAAAAACAGGCTTTGGCTTTGAAAAAGCTACATGGTCGAGTGTGCAGGAGTCTGGTAAAATTTAATTTACTTTGCTTTTGTCTACAGCTTGCATTTAAATAGTAGTAATCTAGAATGAAAAATTTGGACAGAACCTGGACAGAGCCACAAAGTACAAATCTGCTACTTTGTCTAGGTTGTATTTTCACCATTCTTCTTCAACCAGCAGATCTGCCAGGGACTTTCTTCCTAAACAATGAGTAAAGTGGCCAAAGATTGTCAGATAGGAAGTTGTTAAAGTGTTCAGAAAGAAATGGTTAAAGGTGTAGTACTGCAAAGAAACAGTTTGATTTCTTCATTATAAAGAGGCTAATATTCTTAGTGCAAAGTGCACTAGAAAATAAGTTGCTTTGGGATCCTATCCTAGATAGGATCTAGACAGACCCCAGCCAAAGAGGCTGAGCTGCAGTATCAGTCTTGAAATGTGTACCCAGCAGCAAATAGCTCTGATGTTGGGTAACCTGTTAGTTACATGACCAGTACAACTGACAAAACAGTTAAACTTTCAGAACACAGAAGTTATGAGGTAAATTGTTTTGTTCAGGAGAAAAAAAATATTCTTGTGTAAAAGCACAGATGGAAGGACAGTATCATTGAGACGTGTCCCACTTAAGTGCTGTGTGGGTGGAACAGTCTAATAGCAATCTGCTGAAATGGTACTTAAAAGCACTGCCCCAGGTAAGCTCCTGCCCCTGCCTCTTTTTTTTTTTTTTTTCATTCCCCACACCCCACCACCACCACCACCCCCAGTGTAAAATTAGGCAAGTTAATCACTTTTAATTACCCAGCCCTAAGGCTGGATCAGTGTGCTACTGTCTGACATCCTTTCTCTTGTCTCTAGAGACCAGTGACTTCTTTTTTATTGTGTACCTTAAAAGTCCTAGCGCTGCAGAGGTCTAAACTTACTTGTGGTTTCAGATTACAGTTATAGAAGTACTGTGATTGGATTTTGTCTGTTTTTATCTTTGTGCTTAAATCTTCTGACCCAGCGCAAGCAGGACATACTTGCAACGTGTCTGCTGCTTGTATGCTTCATCGGGATAATTCAGCTGTATTAGGGAAAGATGGATCACGTTAACACAAGCTTTGAAGTGGGTTTGAGAAGGGAGCCTCGGCCCAGCATCAAAAGTAAGCAGCAAGAACTTAAAGGGTAAGCTAAGGGTAAGAAAAAAATATGGGGTTTAAGCTGTCTTTTTTTTTTTTTTTTCCACTCGCAGAAATCTCTTCTGTGAGCTGTCACATTTTCCACAGTGTCTGACTGCATGTAGTAGGAACATACCTTTCCTGACACTTAAACCAAAAAGATTGACTAACTACAACTGCAACAAAAACACAGGAACAACGGCATGTAGTTGAAGTTGGCATTGCACTGCAGTAGATTGCAGAACCAAAGTAGCCCCTTTGTACCCCAGAAGGAGTGAAGAACCAGCTTGCCTTTCCTTTCTCTCCCTTCTGTCCTGTTTTCATTGTGATGTATATTTTAATGTCTGTGGTTGAGAAAAACTCAACAAAATCAAGTGACTGAGCAGGCATGTACCAGCAACCCTCATTTCTAAATCTCATATTCTCTCTTTAGTATCTATTTCTGTTGTAGATACTCAAGTTTTGCTGAGTGAGCTATGAAGGGGAAGCACTCTCTTCCATGAGAGATATGGGCAGTGGGTTTTGCAATTGTTGAGCAGCTTTCTGAGACTTTTTTTCTGCTCAGGATGTGGAATTTCTGGTGGGGTGGTGGGAAAGATAAAGGCTTCTCTAGACTGAGACTAAAGGTGTACAGTGTCAATGCACTGGAACATATATGTTCCAACATGTGTAAAAGATCTGTTAGTGCACATAGCAGCTAGGAGAAAGACCACTTTTGCTAACTTTTTTATGTTTAATTGCAGTTCCTGAGGTACCTGGGACTTGCTTGAAAGTCACTAGATCCAGGAATTTAGGTGAATCCATGAGAAATTTCAGCAAGCCCTATTAAAACCTCAAAACATGGAAGGCAAATATATCAAGTATTCCTGGGCCATTGTATTTCCCAAGCTACCTGTGGACAACTTGAAGATTGAACTGGCCTCAGAGAGAGAACAGATCTCCACAACTGGAAGGGTGATGGTTTCAAGCTGGGGCACTGAAGCTCAGACTAGATCTGAAGGGAAACATTCCTGCAGTAGTGCAGCAGTAGGAAAGGTGGTGGGGCATCTACCAGAGAATGTGTTTAAGATAAGGTTAAGCAAATCTCCACTGGGAATGTTCTAATTACAGCTGAGTCCATCTTGGGCCCAGAAGGTGGACTTAATGTTATCCTGCTGTCTGTCCAGAAAGACTTGCTTGTCTTTTAACAAGGGTGACAGCAAGAAGTGCAACACCTGGGCCATTCTAGATAGGACCAGTCACTAGGCTTAGTTTGGAGGTCAATGTCAAATATCCCCTTCCCTCCCCCAACAAGCACACTGCGGAGCACACTGCTGTTTTGTGCCCACAGAGCTGCTTCCTTTGGTTTTCTAGAGATGGATCTGCATCTTTGAATTCACCTTGAACTGCTTCATGCTGTGCCAGCGGGGCTAAGGATGTGACCATCGTCCTGTTCTGAGTGGATGACAAAAGAAAGAGTAGGACTTAAATGTTCTGTGCTATACTTGTTTCAAATAAATATACTTTTTTTTCTACAAACGCAGTGTTTAGGAGAGACATTGTGGGCAATTTTTCCTTCCTTCCAAGGGTGCAGATGAGAGCACTGTGTCCTGGGCATAAGGAGATAGAGAGGCATTTTGCACTCACATAACCCAAGATGCAGTGGCAGCAATTCTGTTGGGTTAGGGCCTGCTCTCATAAAACGTGCCAGTCTCTGAAACACTGAAAGGACTCACCAGGCTGATTATGTTCAAGCTTCTCATTGTGTCATTACGCTGGTATTTAATGATGACTCAATAGCAGCATGGCAGTGGCAGCAACCACATTAATGTCTGTGGCTTCTATCACCCACCAGCACAAATATTTTAACCATCGTTATCTTGAAAATAATGTTTGACATATGTGAGCTCTGTCTAAAGAAGCTGTTGCCTCATTGCAGGTCTCTGCTGCAAAAAGCACATTATGTTTCCCAGGTTTGATACACTGTGCCTATCAAATGGAGATAATATTGCTGACTTCCTCAGTAACTCCTTATTGCTTGAGAAGCCTCTTGCAAGACTGATTTCTGCAAGCTCTGCAAAGAGGCAGGCAGCCAGTGGCAGTGATGCTTGTACCAATGCTGCTGATTGATACCTTATGAAAAGCAGTGGTAGCACTTCAGTGTCTAAGTGCAGAAAGTCCTTAATGTTGTCGTTCTGCTTTCCCTCTCACATTCCTTCCTCATTCCAGCATATCACACTTCATCTAGTCAATTCTGATTTTGTGTCTTTCTGGTTTTGCTCTGAAAAGTCATTTCAGAAACTTTCTTGCCCAGGCCAAAAATAGCAGCAAGTGCTGAGTGTCTTTCCCCAGTGATGGGAGTCATATGGAGCAGCTGAGTGTGTGACGCCTTAGTAGTATTACCTCTGATAAATCCTGGGAGGTTATGAGGTGCTGCAGCTTCACTTGTAAAATCTTTTGAGGCCCTAGATGAAACTTTGTGGTACCTCCCAAGGACTGTAGCCACAAATTCCCTTTCCTCCACAGTTCCACCTGGATTGAGAGCTGGCACTCAGGTCTTACAACTCACCATGCATGCGACACTGTCCCAACACCTCGTGGCCATGTTTCCTTAAAGGATGTGATAGTGATGTGCGTTGTATCTCCTTCACTGACTGTGATGGTTTGACTCTGGCTGTGGTGGTTTGACTCAGTAGGGGTGGAGACACAGTTGCTATTTTGTTAACAACATCCAGTGGCACATGACGGCGTCCATCTTGCCATTTTATTCCCAAAAACTGAATTTCTTGCGCTGGTCCCTTGACCTTGCTTTTCTTTATGGCAAACCCAGCTCTCAGAAGAATCTCAATTACTCTCTGTCCTTTCCTGAACACTTCTGCCTCATTGCCCCACACAATGATGTCATCAATGTATTGTAGATGTTCAGGGGCATCACCCTTTTCCAGTGCAGTTTGAATTAGTCCATGACAAATAGTGGGGCTGTGCTTCCACCCCTGGGGCAGTCGATTCCAGGTATACTGGACACCCCTCCAGGTGAAAGCAAACTGTGGCCTGCACTCTTCTGCCAAAGGAATTGAAAAGAAATCATTGGCAATATCGATTGTGGCATACCACTTGGCTGCCTTTGACTCCAGTTCATATTGGAGCTCTAACATATCTGGTACAGCCGCACTCAGTGGTGGCGTCACTTCATTCAGGCCACGATAATCTACTGTTAACCTCCACCCTCCGTCAGACTTTCGCACCGGCCATATTGGGCTGTTAAAAGGTGAGTGTGTCTTACTGATGACACCTTGATTCTCTAGTTTACGAATCAATTCTTGGATGGGAGCCAGAGAGTCTCGGTTTGTACGATACTGCCGTCTGTGCACGGTCCTCATAGCAATTGGCACCTGTTGTTCTTCAACTTGCAACAGTCCCACAACAAAAGGATCTTCTGAGAGGCCAGGCAGATTAGACAACTGTTTTACCTTTTCTGTATTCACACTGGCCACACCAAAAGCCCATCGGTATCCTTTTGGGTCTTTGAAGTATCCCCTCTTGAGATAGTCAATGCCCAAGATACAAGGGGCTTCTGGGCCAGTTACAATGGGATGTTTTTCCCACTTGTCCCCAGTCAAGCTAAGCTCGGCCTCCAATACTGATAGTTCTTGACAGCCCCCTGTCACTCCTGAAATCCAGATAGATTCTGCCCCTCTATAACTTGATGGCATTAGTGTACACTGTGCCCCTGTGTCAATTAAAGCCTGGTACTTCTGCGGATTTGATGTGCCAGGCCATCAAATCCACACTGTCCAATACACCCGATCATCCCTTTCCTCCTCCTGGCTGGAGGCAGGGGCCCTCTATTCCTGTTCTTGATCGGAGTATTCACTGTCTGACCCGTGCCGTGCCAGGCCGGAGGTTCCTTCTTCAGGGTCAGGGGAGGTGATCTCAGTCTTCTTGTATCTGGGAGATCGCTGGTTACTTTCTTGTGGTTTTACACCAGCTACTTTAACAACCTTCTTGGATGTCGTCTTCTTGGCAGGGGTCTTTCCTCGCAATTCATGTACACGTGCTTCCAACTGAAAGGTGGGTTGACCATCCCACTTCCTCATGTCCTCCCCCTGGTCACGCAGGAAGAACCAGAGTTCGCCAC
>NW_020799143.1:5259513-5300309 GCF_003259725.1 Athene cunicularia | reverse complement strand
TCTCCTCAAAATTAAAAATTAACTGTTGTAACTTAATAGAAATCCAATAAAATAGAAGATTCTTGAGGAATTCAACTCTTACTGATAAATAAGGTCTTGGGGTTTGATTTAGTGGCATCAGCCAAGGAAACAGAAGTGCTCTACTAATAATACATACTACTAATCAGAGATTTCTTCCACATAACAATGCTACTTACTGTTTCACATAGTTTAACGAGAGCTTCCCCCAGTTTGAAAGATCAATCTGCTTTCTCTTTATATTGTGGTGTTTGAAGCGTGGGATTAGCGAATGTGACAAATGTGTGTTTTAGACTGCATTGACAATGGATTATGTAAGGGCCAATGCTGAAACCTGGGGCAGAGACTGTAAAGTAAAGGCAGGAGGAGATTGCAGTGCCACTTAATGACACCTATGCAAACACATAGCTCTAGCAGAACTCTAGACTCTCCCCCACCCTGCAGGACCCCAAGATTTTTGACTAAATAATGCTTCCTCTGTACTTGATTTAGACAGTATTTTCCCACAATTGTACATTTGCTCTCTATAAGATATACCCTCAATTTTAATTGCAAAATAAAATTGCACAGATAAATTATCAGCCTTATAGACTATAACCCAAGTGTGGGGATGCATAAATGAAAGTTCCAGCAGTAACATTAAATGGCTTAACTTTTTTTAAAAAAATATATCATGAGCTGTGTTGTTGTGATGGTTTGACTGGCTAAATGCCAGGTATCCACCAAGTCGCTCTATCACTTCCCCCCCCCTCTTTTCCCCTTGTTTTCTCAATAGGGTAAAGAGGGGAAAGAAGATAAACTAACCCTTGTGGGTGAAACAAAAGCAGTTTTAATATAAGCAAGGCAAAGCAAAAGTCCGCGCACGGAAGCAAAAGCAAACAGATTTAGTCTCTACTTCCCATGGACAGGCGATGTCGGGCCTTCTCAGGAAGCAGGGCTCCAATACACGTAGTGGTTGCTTCGGAGGACCAAGGGTGACCCCACCCCCTTCCTCCTTTCTCCCAGTTTTATACTGAGCAGATGTCATATGGTATGGAATATCCCTTTGGTCGGTTTGGGTCAGCTGTCCTGGCTGTGTCCCCTCCCAAGATCTTGCCCACCCCGTCCCACTGGGGGAAATATCAGAAAAAGCCTTGGTGCTGTGTAAGCACTGCTCAGCAGTAGCCACAACACCAGGGTGCTATCAACACCCTGCCAGCTCCCGACATAAAACACAGCACCGTGAGGGCTGCTGTAGGGGAAAACTAATTCCAGTTCAGCCAGACCCAGTACACTGACGTTTTACAAATCAGAACTTGAGTTGCCTAAGGCGACCAGCTTCCCCTCTTTTTTCAGTATACCGCATGGGTACTTTGCTTTGCTGTTACTCATTAATTGTGGATCACAATCCCGCCCAGAAGTAGCACTGATCTGTTCTTCAGAATTTTCAGTGAAGAGCCTTTAGAGCAAGAGAAAAAATACAGACAAAAAGTTGTTTTCTTTGTTGTTTGTTTGTTTGTTTGTTTTCTGGAAAACAATTCAAGCAAAATAACACCATTTTAAAAAATTCTCAGTTTTGCTGGTGCAAATCTGGTTTTTAATTTCAAAAAGTCAATTCTAAAGTAAAACATCTCATTTACTATATAAGGTCAAACAGTTTTCAGTTCTTATTCACACAGCTGCAATGTGCAGAGATCTTATTTTTGTTTTCCTCAACTATTACAGGACAATGTTTAACTTTTTTTCAAAACTCTACAAGGAAAAAAGTACCTACCTTCACCACATCTATCCAGGACTGCTATAATTACAATACCAGCTGGCTTTTTGAATTTGCTTTAGGAATATAATGAAGAGCAGTCCCAATTCCCTATGGGAACTATGCAGTACTATTGTAGTATAAAATACTTTATTTGTCATGAATTTAAAATAAGGTGGGTCCAGGTCTATAAGATACAAAGCAGGAACAATGGGGGAGCAAGTGGGGGTACTGGAGGCAGCCCCCCCACTTCCTGCTAGGGAAGCCCTGCTCCCATTTTTTGGCTGGGAGGGGACGCCATCCATCCTTGCTGCCTGACCAGAGGTTGGAAAAATCCCTTACCTGTAACACAGGGTCTTGGAGAGGAATCCCTCACAAGAATGGGGGGGGGGGGGTGTATGTGTGTAAAAATTAATATTGTGCTACTTTGGTCTGCATTCTATAGGAAAAAAAACCCCTACAGCTGTTTTCTCATGGAAGTTTCTCCTTGCTTTTGGAAAAGCAACACCATCCCATACTGGTGATTGGGATTGTACTGAGACAGGATAACACAGGCACAACAACAACAACTGTGCACGGTGTTTCACTGTGTTGACAAAGACAGCAGGAAGAAAACGTGCACAAGGGGAGTATCTTCCCTGCAGATAAGCTGCAGGGAGTTTTGTTTAGGAAGACAGCAAGACAGTTTCAGAGTTAGTCTGATTCTCACTTGTAAACCAGTTCCCCCTCCTCATCTCATCCTGGTGTAGAGCTAAAGAGAGCCTCCATGCTATTGAGAATTGCATGGACCTTGAATGAAGAGCCTGACAAAAGATTTGAGCCTACCATGGTGGCCTGACCTTGGCTGGCTTCCAGGTGCCCACCAAGAAGCTCTATCATTCTGCCTCCTCAAGAGGACAGAGGGAGAAAAATATGATAAAAGGCTTGTGGGTTGAGATAAGAACAGGGAGATCACTTACCAGTTACCATCTTGGGCAAAACACTCAACTTGGAGAAATTAATTTAATTTATTGCCAGTTAAACAGAGTAGGATAATGAGAAACAAGAACAAAAGTAAAAACACTTTCCCCTCACAGCCCCTTCTTCCCGGGCTCAGCTTCATGTCTGATTTCTCTGCCTCCTTCCCTGAGTGGCCACAGGGGCTAGGGAATGGGGGTTGTGGTCAGTTCATCATATATTGTCTTTGCCACTCCTTCCTATTCATGCTCTTCTCCTGCTCCAGCATGGTGTCCCATCCACAGGAGACTCTTTCGCAAACTTCTGCAACACTGATCCATCCCACAGGCTGCAGTTCTTCATGAACAGCTCCAGCACGGGTCCCTTCCACCAAGGGTGGTCCTTCAGGAACAGACTACTCCAGCGTGGGTCCCACACAGGGTCACAAATCCTGCCAGAAGACCTGCTCCAGCGTGGGTCCCTCTCCATGGTCCACAGGTCCTGAAGGGAGCCTGCTCCAGCATGTGCTGTCCATGGGCTGCAGCTTCCTTCAGGACACATCCATGTGCTCCAACATGGGGCCCTCCATAGGCTGCAGGGTGGATATCTTCTCCACCATGGACCTAAACACAGGGGAGCTAGCCTAGTCACCATGATCTTCTCCAGGCACTGGCTGCAGGGGAATCTCTGCTCCAGTGGCTGGAGCACCTCATCCCTCTTCTTCTCCACTGACCTTGGTGTCTGCAGGGTTCTTTCTCTCAGATGTTCTCACTCCTCTTTCTCACAGCAGGTCTTGCACAGCAGTTTTTAGCCTTTTTTAAATATGTTCTCACAGAGGTGCTACCATGGTGGTAGCTGAAGGTAACACTGATGGGTTCAGATTTGGCCAGTGGCAGGCCCATCTTGGAGCCAGATGGAACTGGCTCCTTCTGAGATGGGAGCAGCTTCTGGTGTCTTCTCACAGAAACCATCACTGTAGCCTGCCCCTCCAACCCTCTGCTACTGAAACCTTGGCACATAAACCAAATACACCTATTCATGATGCTTCCAGTTTCTCTGACACTCATCCTAAACTTCTTCCTAAGTATAGCCAGTCTACCTTCTTACTAACACCCTTTGTCAGATGTCTCCAGTTAGGTGCTAGAGCCTCCCAATTTAACCACTCATAGACAGCAGTCTATTTAAAAAAAAAAAAAAAAAAAAAAAAAAAAAAAAAAAAAAAGAGAGAGAGAGAAGAAAAGCAAAATTCTAGTCCTATTAATTGCAGATAAAAAAAGATTGCAAATCAAAATTCAGATGACAATGAAAAGAAGTAACTAGTGCTACTTATTAAGCTGAACATGTTAGTTGATGACCTGCCCCAAAACCTTCCAAGTCTCATTCTGTCATCCTGCTTGTCTTCTTGTATTTCCTGCATTGACTAAAATGTTTACTAAAAGTAGTAAAATGTCAAGAGAAAATGAGCTCAGGATACTGAGAGGACATAAAGGAAAGAAACAAAAGTCTGAGAGTTTCAATTTCTCCTTCAGATATGATAATTCTTTCACCAGGTAGGGACAATTAGACTCTTTTCCTCTAGAAAAACAACAAAACCTCCAACTCACAGACTGATCAAACAACTCAAGAAAAGGCAGATGGTGTTCTCTGCCATTGCAGTTAATAATACACTGTCAAGCCTAAACCCAGTAAACAGCTCCAGCATCAAGGCCAGCAGGATTTCTTCTAAATCTCTGGATGCAAAACAAAGTATGTCAGGCTAAATGTCCTGCTTGCTTTTACTGGGCTTCTTCCCAGATGCTGCCTGTTGGGGTGCCCCCTCCTCCTCTGATTCACAGGTAGTGAAGATGTGACTCTGTCACCATTTTATTCTTACTGAGCTTTTTTGGAACATGAATGCAAAGAAGCTTATCATTCCAGATCAGGAAAATTGGCTGGGTTTACCTCCACGGCTCAGAAAGTCTTTGAGTCACAGATTAATGGCATGGCTCAAGACGATGTGGTGGGGTGGTTTTGGTGTTCATGACCCATGAGGACATGCAGACCTCTTCTTTCACATTGGTCATAGTAAACTGCACAATGCCTACCCTGATATGCATATGTGACTCTCTGGTTAGGTGAAGAACAAAGCCAACAAGCTTCAAAGAAGGTTCAAACAGGTTACAAAAATCTCCTTTCCATTGAGGGGCACATCCAGTACTCACCCTCTTAAGCCTCCATGGATACATGCTCCTTTGTAGACTGCAAAATCCAGAGGTGCGTTTGAATGGAGTGAAGATCTAAGGGGAGAAGAATAAATTTTTAATGAAACCTGTAAAACCAGTAACTGATTAATGTAACACAGGCTAGGTTAAGAGGACTGAGAAATCCTGATTTAGATTAAAAACTCTTCAGGGCAGCATGGCTCAAGGGTATAAAGGGCTCATCCCAGGTATTGTTTAGGACCTTCAGGTAATGCTGTCAGAAAGATAATGGGTGCTTTTTATTCTAGTTCTGTCCTGTTCAAATAAACAGCTAGGAAGTGGTGGGGAGGGGGGAGGGGGGAAACAGAAGAAAAAAAAAAGAAAACAGAAAACACACTGTAAGTATGGAAAGATGTGCTGAAGTAAGGCAAGGATGAATCAACTTTGTCAGAGTAGAAGAAAGTTCAACTAATGTTCTCCTTTTGAGGGTGCCCCAGGACTAACCACATCTCCCTTTCCACACACTGCATAAGCAGACAGACCTTCCCAACCACACAGCTAGGAGAAAGGATGAGACAAACTCCTCAGCCAGGTGAGAAGAGACTGCACACAGAGCAGCTTTTCTGCACAGCAGAGAGGTGGACAGGCTTTGGTAGGTCTGGCCACAAACGTACCTATGTTTAGCAGCAGAAGAAAATCTCTTAACACAAACATGCACAGCCAGGCTCCAGCCTCAATGACTTTCTCGAGTGTTGCTTTCCTTAAAACCCTGTGGGGGCTCTGCATGGATAATTTTAGTGGCCTTCAGCACAGTGCAAGCCGTTAAAATCCAATGGATTGCAATGCTGCCTGTGTCTTTGATGTCCATAACTGTCTTTCTGCTACACTTCTATTTCAATATTTTGTCCCCAATTTCTATTCAAAGAGAATAAATAGTGGCATTTGGGATACAGAGTGAAAAATCCACAAACAAGATCTTTAAAATGGACAAACCTGACATCAGCATTAAAAATCTCTGTGGATGGATGTTCCTACTTTTTTTGATTCAGATTTAAATAAAAAATACTTCAAATAATGAGGGTGGGACTTCTTTTGTAACTCAAGTGACAGAACTTTGTCTCCTTGTATTTACAGATCAGATTTTCTTCCTCTGATCTTTGAAGTTACCACTGTCTCATCACCATGCTGATTAATGCAGTAACCTACTAGCAAAATCACATTGGCCATAACCAAGGCACCTGCAGTATCTATCCTCTCCACATCTCCACAAAAGGCATGATTAAATTTCTTTTTTCCTTTTTAATCCTCTTTTAAGAGGAACACCCTCTGGGAAGACAGTTAGCTAAGCCTGCCATGTGGGTAACTCTTCCTGACTTTTTGGAGTAGAAATGTTGGAGGTTTAAGAGCACAGCCAATCACCACTGAATGTTTTCCCCATTAGTGCTTGGGAGAAAAACAGTGGTGTGTAGGTCCATGATCTGAATATCCTGAAAGTGTTCTTTCTTCTGCTGGGGCAGATTTGGACCTGCTGCATGGCATCCACTTGACATGTGAAGGGCACTGAGTGTGCTGGGCCCTGCTCCCAACTCACCTTCCTGCAGCCCAGGAGGGAGGGCTAAAAGACCTGTGCCTGTTTAATGTGCACACAAGAAGCCCAAGGGGAGCTGGGGGATAAATCTTCCAATACTCAGAGGTTTGCTGTATGGTACGGAGGAATAAACCACTCCTTATGGTCCACTAAAATAGAAATAGAAAATGGGTGGGAATTGCAAGAAGACATTTAGGAATGACACAATGGGAAACAAGATGAGAGTAAGGGCAGAAAGCACGAGAACTATTTTTTTTTTTTTTTAAAGGGTTATGGTAGGTGTGGAGGAGTGATCCAGAGAAATGTGCTTCAGAAGTAGTCCTGATCAGTTGAGTCTGTTGTGGGACAGGGGGACCAGAAGGTATCTGTTGTTCCCTGGGCCTGTTTTCAGATTTAAATAAGCCAATGGAGCTGTGTGTGTCTGCCACTGCCTGTCTTATCAATATGGCTACAGCAGGATTAGAGCTACCCTAAACAAGTACCTCAAAACATCTGCCAAAGCAGGAGCACCTCACCTCCCACCAAAGCCATTCTGAGTCTTCAGTGGACTGCTTTGGATGCAGATGAAAAGGTAGCCAACCCTTAGGTCCCAAAGGAATGACTGCATTTCAGCTTTTTAGGGAAGGATTACCCCTTCTGTGCACACATGGTCTGAAGCATGCCTGTAAAAAAGAGGAACAATTTTTGTGCACTGCAGAAGGGACAGACTGAAATACTAGAAATGGCTGAACACCACAGAGCTATAACAAGTCATCTATCCCACAACCAAATGGCATGAGGAAACAGTGAAGGCACAGCTGGGCATTGGTCTCAGCCATGACCTCAGATTTGCAGGCACATGGAATGAGGAGCCCACCAGACCTCATCCCACAGCTTGAATGCAGGAGCTTTGTGGCCAGGAAGGGGAAATGGCTGATGTCATACAAACATACCAAAAGGGTCATGTAAACATTTTGTTCAAGGAGGCATACACCTTTCCTGGGCCAGGAGGACTGGACTAGGCAGGCAGTAACAGCTTCTTACTGTGGATCTCTCTCTTGAATCCTCTAACATGGTGGTACAGTGGATAAGAAATATTTTTTTTGCAACAAGCAAAGCAGGAGACGCACAGCAACCATCCACCAGCAGCATCCGGAGCTTCACAAGTCCACTTCCAAGCTTGGTCTCAAAATAAGTAAGAGGGCAGAAGTTTCTCATGAAGTCCAAGTTGGTCTCAGTACCCTCCTCACAACAACTTGCTGTGGGCAAAAGAATTATACCCTCAAATGAGGAGAGGGGAGGTAAGGGGAGGGAAGACAGAAAATGGGAGGGGAGGACTCTGTGTACAGTGACAGAGTGGTATGTAAGACAGCCCCAGTTCTCATCAGCACTTGCCAAGGAATCTTCAGTTATACCTTAAGGATCATCAATTGCTAGGGATGGTTCTTCTGCACTATCTTATGTATCAGAATGGTCTCTTCATGGTATAAGTGCCTGACAAACAAGAGGTCTTTGAGCAGTCACTGAGCCTCTCCTGCTGCAAACTCTGCCGTTTTGACAACTACCAGTCTTCACTGGTAGAGGAAGATAAATCATGGAAATTAATTTGTAAAATGCCCACAGGTTATTTCCTGATTCATTTAAAGTGATGCTTTGATTAATCAGTCCAATGGTTAGAACAGGAACATGTGGGTGGGTACTCAAAGGGTTAAACTTCCTGAGATTCATGTGCTTGACAGGGAGCTTGGGTAAAAGTGGGTTCCCTCTCCAAACAGAGTTTTCTCAGGCTTTTACAACCCACGGCACAAAAAAGGGAGTGAGTGAGGTGGGGGGAGTGATGAAGACTGAACAGGGTGGAATAAGGAGATGGAGGCTGGGAAGCTGCTGCTGAACAACCCCCAACATCTTCCTTCAGATGTCAAGACACTTCAGAAGTGAGGACTGGGAAATGCAGCATGACTAGCCCCCAGTGTTGGAATGTCAGGAACCTGGGCACCATGGGCCTGATGGTTTTGAGTCTGGAGCTGGGTGATCGCTCGATTCCTGAAAAGGAAGCTCCCGCACAGATGCCAGGTGCTCTGAGGACTTTGGTAGCACATCACATGGAAACGGCAATGAAGCAAAGGAGACAGGGATTAAAACCAAGCAAGCCAAATGCCCCATGTCTGAATCACAAGTTTAACACCCAGGTTTGTGTTATTATTTTGTAAATTCCAGGCAGCAAGCCTTTGACCAGATGGTGTTCCTCCTCCCAGTCCCATTTGTATGCTGGGATTGAGAGGCTCAGAGTGCAGGTCTGTCCTGTTTCCTCCTCTAATCCCCGGGACACTGTTCCTATAGCCTCTGGAGGAGGCCAGGTGGTGGACCTGAGGCCCTGGTAGGGTGGTGAATGGAGAAGAACCAGGGTAGGGCTAGGAAAAGCAAAGACATAGGCATAGGGCCAGCTTGGTCTGAGAAGGCATGATGGATGGATGGCTCTGGGGACAAATTTGACAGGAAGTCCTGTGCTTTTGACACTTCTTGATTCCAGGGAGAGGCAGAGAAAAATGATTCAGGAAAGTCTCTCTTTCATATGAGATTTCCTCCTAACGCTTCTCCTGCAGTTGGACATGATCCTGTGCTCTGCTAAGATCATCGGCACAGACTGACCAAATGGGCAGGATAACTTTTCAACCAACCAGAGAAAAAACTGGTGAAGTTTGGAAAGTGCCTTCTAATTTGGGTCCTTTAGAAAAATGGGTCCAAAGGATGTATAGTGGAGATTATCAAATGGAGTTTCAGCCTTTCAGCTCACTGAAGTCAGCAGGAATTTTACTCCCAATTAACAATGGGAACAGAATGAAGTTGGGGCTGAGCAAAGCTCTGCTTTTATGGAGCTGTATTGTTCCTTCCCTCCAGAGCTGAGCAGAGGCATGTTTCAGATAACCAGCAAGAAAGCCTACATTTTATGTCAGCTGAAGCAGGGGAAATGTTAGAATCCTCACCAAAACAGGAGGCTGCACTGACCAAGGGATGGAAAGTTAAACCGAGTGAAGGCAGTGTTCACATGGACTCTGACAAAGAAAGATGGAAGGAGGGAAAGAGGGACCAGGGAAGCTTGGGGAACAAAAGGACAGATGCTGCTCTTACCTGAGCTGAAACAAATTCTACTGAAATCTGTGATAACTGAGGGTGTCTCCACAGGAGCAAATCTGGGGAGGATGGAAACACTTGCCTTTTCTTTTGTTTATCACAGGGAAACATATTTATTCACTGGTCAGGGGTTGTAGCTGGGCTACATGGATCTAGATGCAGCAAATAACTGCTCTGTCCTGAAAGGAAAGAAAAATGAAACTCAAGTGCCCATTACCAAACCAAAGGTTAACAAGACAAAATACACCCTAAAAACATAGTGGTGCTTTCTGACTTAGCATCCGTTACCATAAGGCATCCACAGCCATATTGTTACTTTAGATCATTACTCCTATACTAACACTGAACAATAATTAAAATAAATAAAATCCAGAGAAGAAAATGCATTGCCTGCTTCTTTCTTTTATATTTGTAGTGGTGAATAGACCTCTAGTGGCAAGAGTAAAAATATCCTATCAAGTATGAGTTCTTGGGTAAGAAAATATGCTGTAGATAAACATCTGAACAAAGGTGAAAGTGAGAAACAGGTACCTTGAGTAATCAAACATAAGTTTTTTGCTTGTGAATAGCAACATCATGGTTATCTCTGTGCACTATAAATTGTCCAGTGGTCTTTGCTGATTTTGCTGGAGCAAGTAATAGTGTTAGTTGTGAAAAGTAGTAGAAAGCTTCCTAGTAATAGCTGTAATTCATTTTATTGCTCTTATATTGGGGGGGTTTGGTGCAATTTCATCAAGACTAGCTTATTTTCTTGAAGCTGAAACTTCTGCCTTTGAAATATGAGTCTGAGACAGTGCAGAAGATTCAATCCATATTCTCAGCAGTGGGAAAGCATTGCAGAGTTGCCCAGCTGAAAGATTTTGCACAGTTTACAAACCCAGATGAATGAAGTAGGGAAAGGTTAATGTAGAAGTCTAGTGAAAAGGCTTTTACCTCCAGCCACTTGTCCTCGCCTATCATTGCAGTAACACCAGTAACACATTAGGAACAAGACTGGCCCATGAATTCATCTCATTTATGACACTTTGAAGATAGGCAATTTATGTGTCCCTTCCAAAAGAGAATCAGAAATTTAATATCCTAAATTCTATTCATTTCCAATATGGCATTAGGTTCCTAAAAGGTTATGTTAGCTTTGAAAATCACATTGAAGCACCTAAGATTTTCTGTTTAAACTTCCAACTATCAAAAGTCCCTGTTTTGCAACTAAAGAAGAAACACAAGTATTGGAAGAGCAATGTTACAGCAAGTGCATGTGTGGACTAGGAAGGGGAGGCAGAATGAAAAGAAAATACAAAGCAAAAATAGAGAAAGGTAACCTAACAGAAATGTAAATATAACTATACATATGCATACACATACACATCCTCTAAATAAAGTGTCCATGTGTGCCAGTTTGGCTCTATGCTAAGGGATATTGTCTATCACTGAGATTAATCACAGACCTCTGTTTGTTTAAAAACAACACTTTAGGGTCAGATTACAAACCACCTCACACAGAGCCCCAAAGAAAAGCTGATGCATAGGGCATTCTGACCGGTAGTAGGCTGGAGTCTTCAGAAGTGACTCTTAACTGGTCTCACCCTGCTTGTTCGTGGTACTGGAGCAGGATGGAGTAGGGGGGACCCAGGTCCTCAGGGCTTTGGGGACAACAGCACAGAGGGTTTTGGACCACAGGAGAGCCCTCATCACTGTTCCTCCAGCTTCTCCACCTCAAGGTCCCTGGCTGTGTTTGTGGCATCTTCTTCTGTTTGGCTAAAAAATCTTGGAATGTCAGAGGTTTTATCTCTGGTAGTGACCTAAAAAAAAAAAAAAAATCTCTGCATGAAATAAGGCTCCTTTGTGCTACCAAAGCAGCAAAAAGCATCCTCTGAGTAACAGAAGAATAGGCTAGATTACTCCATCTGATTACTAACTGAGATGCTGTGAGGGGTCCTACCGCAGCATGAACAATTCTTGAAGAAACTGTAATGAGTCCAGCTCTGCGTAATATTGCTGTGTCTCCATGGCAGTATCTGAGTACTTCATGCCTTTCATTTGGCTTTCATTTTCATTGGGATGGGGTAGTGACAATATTCCTTTTTTCAGGTGGAGAACTGCTACACCGAAGGTTTAAGCAGCCTCATGTGAAACACCCAGAGGTGGAGCAGAGAGCAAAGTAGAGTGTTGGGTTTGCCCCCATCCACCAGTGCCACTGCTCTCCTCAACTGCAGCAGGAGCCAGGCAGGCATCAGCCACCTGCAGCGCAAGCACCTCCACGTGCAGCAGGATTATGAAAGCACCCACAATTCCTCAAGCCAATGAATAGTTACTTGGCAAAGTACTGGCACACCTGAACTGCAGTCACAGACCTGCACAGTATCCTTTCACAGGAGCGGAGCTTTGGTAATGGTGCCTCTGTCTGTGCTTGATAGAGTGCATGAGCTGGATTTTTTGTGGCAGAGGAACCAGCATGGGGTGAGTATCTGTGTCTCTGAGTGCTATTAGTTCAGTTCATCTGACTGTAGACACAAGGAGTCACTCTACACTTTCATTTGAGAGAGGCTAAGTTGTCTTTGCAGCTAGAAAGAACTAGAAGTCTCTCAGTTTTTTTTCTCACAGAAGAATAAATCCAGTCAGTGTAACCTTACCTTAAAATTTCCTTATGCTTTTTTTCATCTTTTCTGCTGGAAGTTAATATCACACTTGTAATCCTTGCTGGTGTCTTCTCCCAGGCAATATTCTGGCGTCAGAGCTTGCAGTATCAAACAACAGACACCCCAGCTCAACTACAGTGAGTGCTGCAATATCTTCAGCTACAGACTGCTCTTCTCTTTGGCATGACTTCCCCTTTTCTAGCCCCTTTTCACTACTCCCATGGCATGAAGAGGTGGGACTGGAACATGTTAGTGACTGCTGAGGGACAGCAAGGTCTCTCAGCAGACGTGGGACTGCTTATGTGCCAAGCTCCATGTCTCTCTCCTTCTTGTCAGAGGGTGAGTCAGGGTGAAGAGGTCTGAACTCATGGAGTAGCTGGAGTTCACCAGGGCTCTGCTGGCATGTGACCCCTTTGCATCTCCCTTCCACCTTTGCATGTCCAGCCAGCCAGGGCTGCTTGCAGCACAGTCTGGCCATGTGGCACATGTGTCAGGACTAGCACTTAGCTTAACCCTAGTCCAGTTCTTCCTTAGTCTGGATACTTGTGCTTTATTGTTGGTCTCCAGTCTTGCTTTCCTGCTCAAGTTATCTCATCTGCAATAGGTCTCCCTCCTCTCTCATGCCACATTTATTAAATTATCTGCAAGCAGGTTACTGGAAGGGAAATAATAGTACATTCAGACTTAACTTTAGATAAAATTTCACTCTCTGACCTCTGATGAGCCACATCGTGTGCATAGCTATGCCAGCCTGAGAGCTGCCACACTGAAGACTGCTGCTGTTCTTCTTCATCTTATTTCTAACTGTATCATTATTGATTAATCAATAAAGTGAAATAGCCCAGACAGCTCTTAAACTGAGAACGTCCTCATCATGCCAGACTCCATACAAAATGCTTTTCTTCCCTGAACGGATTTGAAATATAGGTGTAGATGAGTGCTTTACAGAGCTGGATTTCAGGCTGAGAGAACTTCACAGAGACACACAGAGAACTGAGTTTAGAGCCCAAACACAGATGTTCCGGTACAGAACTGGTGGCCGCAAACCTCTCCTTACACAAAATGAAGAGAATGGACCAACTTGGTTGAAAGAGAAGAATGAGAACAAGCATTTTCCAGCATCTTTCAGTAAGTTTCTTCATGGATAGGACCCTAGTAGAATAAATTCTTTCAGGAGCTAATTCTTTCCACTCTCACCCTGATGCAAACTGGCAAGGCCATAATGCCATGGGAGAGGGTAGGGCACACTGAGAGAGCCCAAATTCAGGTGATGATTAAACAATTCCCATCCATTAATAATTTCAAGACCTTCCTATCATGCATTAAGTGACATTAAACTCACATCATACTTGTTATCATCCAAACTTGGCAAAGACATTGTAGTGGAAGGGCTGAGGGGAGCTCCCCTCAGCCCAGAAAAGGCTCTTTCTCAGAGGGTGTGAGAAATGCATCTGGGCAGGTCTGAGGAAGCTCATACTGCTGCTGCTCTCACTTTGCAGAGGAGATGGTTTTGACTACTTTGAAGGATGTGGTATAGATTGGATGGTCATCTCTCACTGTCAACAAAGATATTATTAGTCAATGTGCTCTAGCTGGGTGGAGCTCATCCCTCCCACCATATCACTGAAAATGCAAAAGATAGTCAAGCAAAGCTTTTAGGTCTGCAGCACAAAGTAGCCTAAGATGTAACTCACTAGGAAGGAATTTTTTTAGGAGGGAGATCAAGCAAAACGAACCCTACTTTTGTTCCACGACTGCCTAAACATCACATTTTGATTTCTCATGTCAAAAATGACGTCTGTTAACAAAACTCTTCCTGCTTTTTTTTTTTTTTTCTTCAAAACTCAAATCTCAGCTGGAAAAAAATGTGTTGAAGCTTAAAGATCTGGTTATCTCCAAATTAGTTTTCCCCCCTACTTTTTGTTTTATAAGAGAACAATCAAACAAAAGATAGAGTTTTAAAAATTTTCATATGGCCAGTAAAACTAAAATAAGTGTAAAGACCTATTTTTCAAAAAAGTTCCAGGCTTACCGAACTCTAATATAGATAAGACACTGCAAGTTTCTGCATCTGTTGTCCTCTCTCTGTCTTTAACCACATAGCTTATTGGCATACGCTAAAATACACACAGAAAAGCTGCAGATTCAACATGCCAAAGTGATGTAGGATAAGCACCACTGAATGTCAATGGGAGCTCAGAACATCAAAGTCTTCTTCTGTACTTTTAAACCTCAATTTAAATCTGCACATACCTGACCAAATGTTATTTGTAAACCTAATGTGGCCCCCTACGCTTCAGAAGTTAGTATGAAAAAAATAACACCTCCTTTTCACTACATGCTGTCTGTGTTGCAATATATCTATTATGTAAGTATATACTGCATGTCAGACATCACTGTAGGGTTGGTGCTGTCACATACATCACCATATGTATCTCCAACACCCAAATCGGGCTTCTGAGACCTATGCAGGTTTCCAGCTTCTTCAGAGATGCTGTAGAGAAATAAGTAATGATGTTACCAACCTTCTCACAGGAAACATCCTTTTTGGTGTTTGTTTGCTGCTGAAAGTTGACTAAATCCTCTAGTGTAAATAAGCCATTGAGGTCCAAGTTTGCACTGTAATAATTATTAAAATATCACCAATGGGAATCTGGCCCTGAGTGAACAAATCCTTGTATGACAATTAATGTAGTAGTGAGGTTTGCTCCCAGAAACAATTAAGATATAATTGGACGAGTTGATCCAGAAAGCATATAATTTATTTATAAGGAGGTGGAGGGGGAAAAAGCAGCTGCTTTCAACATGGCACAAATTAGAGCACGAGAATAGACTACATTATTACACTCTAATTAATTGAACAGTTTAACATCTATTTTTAATTTAGTTTTTATCACAGGGAGAAATCGCCTAATCATATGATTTCACAGTCTCATTTTCACCTCTACAACTCCTTGTGTGGCCAGATGATGCCACCCTCAAATAGATAGCAAAACAACCCCTCATTTGTTACATGCAACACTGTCACCACTACCTCCTTTCTCCTGGTGGCTTCATTTGCATGGGATCAGCTTCTCCTACCACTGGAATAAGTTAATAAAAGGTAGAGCTCATCACATGGGGACAGGAGTATGTCTGACAGCACTCATGAGAGATAGAGCTGTTGGAGATAACTTAAAAGATGCCCTGGGAACAGCCAGATACCTGGTTACCTGCTGAGCCATCCACCTCTTTGCCCAGCCAAATGTTGTCTCCAGAAAGCTGACAGGAAGAATAGCCTGGGATTTAGCCTGCTCTGTGAGAGACCACAGTTCAACTCCTTCACTATGCCACAGGCATCCCTCCTGACCGAGGGCTGGACTCACTGATTACCTTCTGCACTATCAGTTGACTGTAAAGTAAGATGACCATATTCAACTATTAGAAATCCAAAGTTAGGCTAAGATCAGTATCATCTAGCTCCATTACATTATTTCCTTATTTACAAAACAGAAGGCAAAGATTTTCCCTCTTCCCAGCAGTTTCTGAGATTAAAAAATTGAAAGAAAGACCATAATGTGCACACATTCTACTATAATATGGACTGTAAAGACACAATCAAGGTCTCCAAGATGCCTTAGATAATTTGCTGGAGGACTGCATATATCCTGAAAGGATGAGGAGGTCCAGTGAAAACACCTGTAGTTCCAGTGTTGAGAGGTGACTGATGATGTGCAGACAGTACTAAAATATGGCTGTAGTGTGAAATGTGCTAGTCTAAATGACCTCCCAGACTCCCTCCCACCTGTGGTTGGATGTCTCGAGCTTAAGAACAGTATTTTCTTTTGGGTTTGGTGGTTACCTAAAATGAGGAACCACCATTCATACTGTAAGAGCACTCCCATTCTTGCAAGAGAACAAGCAAACAACACCTCAAATCCCACAAATGGCCTGAAAATTAAAGGTAGCATTCACAGAGAAGAACAAGATGAGCTCACAGCACCTGAAAGAATCTTTATGTTCATGATGGGCAGAAACCAACTGGAATCACAGAAATTTTCTCCTCTTTGGCATCCCTTTCTCAGCAAGAAAATGACCTGTTACCATGACCACACCACTGTTGTGAATCAGACCAGCTGAAGCCTGGTGGCCTCCACCCCAGTCTCTGTGGACAGTTTTGTGTTAACAGTGAACAGGACTGGAAACTGCTGTAGGAGCCAAGCTACAGTCACACAATTGTCGCTGAGTGGTATCTCCTGATACCTGACTCAGTATCAGGAGAGCAACTACAAGTGTGAACAGTAGTGCATTTTATGATTGGGCACTTCAGCTACTGCTTACTGAATCTAAGGCAACTTTCCCATTGGAAGTAGCACCTACTGTCTCTGTCCTTAGTTCAGCCTAAAGAAAACTTTGGATTACTGAAAACAAAATATTAGAAAGAGCCTATTTTTCCTTCACGTATTTTTAACCAGTTCTGTCTGCTGCATTGGGTACAATGTAAGTAGGTTATGAAGAGCTAGCCATGCTGTCACAAAACACTCTTCCCAAGCAACAACATCATTTACAGCTTCAGTGCAGTTTTCCATCCTGGTTGTTTTAAACGACAGAAATCTTACCTACATGTTTTCCAGGGGTGAGTAATTACAAGACAAATTCCAGTGTACATAAAAAATGGGACTCTTGAAACACATCTAGATGCCTGCAAGATACACTTAATTGAGTCAGTATCCCATCGGAAATTAGGGCTTAATTACATCAAGAAATAAACACACCTTTTTCTGTAATAAAATATGTATTTCAGAGCTGAATCAACAACACAATTTCAGACTGGCAGGGTAAACTGGATCATTTACAGCTTGGTAAGTTCTGTTAAAAAAGTGAGATAAAACATAGGTACCATTGCTTAAAGAAGTTCTGAACTTGAGAAACAGTTCAAGTCCTAAAAATTTGAAGGTTTCTTATATAATAGAGCATCAGCTAAAAGAATTAGTAATAAATAGGTGTCTTAGACCATATCTTTGGACGGTAGAACATGCAGACACATCCATTATCACCTTTCATCCTTTTATATAAGCCCTTCCACCTCTGGCAGTTGCAATAAGAATGGATTCAAGAATCAAAGAAATTCATAGGAGCAGTGGGGAACATAAAGACCTGTATTATGCATATGAAATACACGTGGTAACGGATAGTCTTGGACAGTCTAATCATTGGTGAATATTATAGGAGGTTTTGGATCACTGTCAAAAAGTAAAAGAAAGTGAAGGAATGACACTTTAAAAGTTTTGTCCCTTTTCAATGCCAAGTGAGTCACCACACTCTGGCAGGCTGTGAAAGTCATATTCTTAGTTATATCGCTCGGTGAGGAAGATTCCTAATGTCTTTACAGAGTTTGGTGAGACCCAAAGCCAGCATGAAACCTCATCTGTAAACCAGGTCTGTTTCTACACCCTGTCTCCTTTTCTTACAGAGATTTCTGTTCCTACGATACATGCCTGAAATCGGCATTTTCCTGCATGAGGAAAAACTAAGATATCTTTGTGTGCTTCCTTTTAAGGAGAATTCAATGAAATAGATATTACCTTGACATAGTAAGAAGTCTAATTGGAACAATATTCAGATAAAGACTGTGTTCAACATTTTACTGTTCAATATTTTTATTGATTTGAGGGACTTGAAAGTACGTTCATCAGTTTGTAGATGGTAAGTGGGAGAGCCTGTGGACTTTGAAAAACAGGCTGAGAATTCAAACTGATCTTGACAAAATAGAAAATAAATCTGGAAAAAGGATTTAAAAAGTAACTTAGTTGTCTTTAAAAAAACCCCACCAACCTATAAAGAAAATCAGGCAGGAATAATCAACAGTACAAATACATGATAAAAATACCTGGGGGTTATAGCTAGTTACAACTGAATGTAAAACATGCCTGGACACAGGACTACAGCTGCTATATCTATGTCATCTGAAGCCATCTCTCTGCTTCTCCAGATTGGAAAGGCTTTACATGTGTTTACTTATTTGGGTATTCTGGGGCATGAAATTTCAAGAAAAATGTAAATCTCTTGCAGTAAATGCAGAGCGGAGTGACAGTGTGATTGAAAGTCTGGAAGCTGTGACCGGCAAAGACAGACTGAAAGAATTGGTGTTTGTTCAGCTCAGAGGAGAGGTATGTCTCGGGCTGCTCTGAGGAAGAATGGAATAACTTGTCTTCCATTTCTGTTGCGTAAGGGTCACAAAATTATGCTGTGAATTTCAGGAAAAGGTCTGTAGCTCTGGCTTCAGGAAATAAACATTCAACAGCATAAATATCTGATCCCTAGAGCATACGTATCACACCTCCACCTCTGCAGACATAGAAGAGATTAGACAAACATCCATCTTGAATAACTTGGGCAAGGCTGAACCAGCCTTGAGGAAGAGCAATGCAGTAGATACCTCTTCCAGGCCTGTATTCTGTGGTTTCCTGTTAATAAATTGACTTTTTAAAGAAATCATCTTCATCAGAAGGTTATTCTACTCTTCTCTGTATGAATGGGTGTATGTATGGATGCTCAGATTTACTTCCTCCATTTTTCTCAGGATCATTTGTGGACTTCACACTGCAGACAACCTAGACTGCAGGCTTTTCCAGCTGTCTCACCACTGAGAGCATGTCCCTTGTTTGGAGACTGACACAGATGAAGATGGTGGCCTCAGAACATGAGAGACTCTCACAATATGTAAGGTGGAAATATCCAGAATTCTCCAAGATCACTCACATGGTGATATTAGTTCTGTTTAATGAGTTGCGCGGTATCAACCCAACCCACAGCAAAACCAAAAATGAGTGATGAGATCTGCTGTGAGGAGTCTGAACTGGCCAGCCTGACCTCTCTGCTGGAACAAGCCAAGCGTGTCAGACACAAGCTACCATAGCTCACATAATTCAACTCCTACTTCCAGTTCTTGTCACACACACACACACACACACACACACACACCCACACACACCCACACCCCAAAATAGCAACCAGAAATGCATAAAACATATGACTTACCCCTTAACTGATATTCATTTTTACAATTCCTTAAGTGACAGGAGGGAATGATGCATACATTGTATGGAAGGATGGCAAGCCATCACCCCACCATTGTTGTTAACAGAAAGACACCTATTCACATAAGTAGTAGTGGTATTTTTAAGGGCTTGATCCAATTTATTGCAATTATTGGATAGAAAAACTTCTGTTCCATCCATCAGTCTGGATGGATAAGGGCCCACATCCTTAGCTGTTGTCCAAAAGCAGTTCAGTTCATGATCATCTGTACAGATATGCTTCCTTAACAAAAAGCTTAGCTGCCTGCCAGTAAAATTCCCTCACTCTAATTTTGGACTAGAGATAGGAGAAACATTCCCAACAATGTTTCTGTGGCACTTGGATCAAAATGAGTGTTATCAGGGGAAGAAGAAGGAGAAATCAAACAGCTTTTTTCCCTAGCATCTCTTCTTTCTCTTTATCTTTTGCCTCACAGCCTGAAAAGTTGTATCTAGAATATGTTTTGGGGTTTATTTTAAGAGAAACGTAAGAAGGGAAAAAAAACTCCAAAACACTAGCCCAGAAAACATAGTAAACTTTCTGCTTTGGGATTTTTCTCAGGAAAAATGTTTCTAAGAACATAATTACAATACAACAACCCCTTCTTTCCCTCCAAATACAGCATTTCTCATGGTCAATTGTTGCCGTGTTTAAAGCAACTTGATAAATATAGCAACTATCAAGAACTACCCCAACTTCTTAAGAGTTTCAAAGCTTTGAAGTTCTTACACCACATATGATATTATCACTATAACTTAATTTCTCTGGCAATAGCACCTAGCAACCTCATGACTTTGGCAGATGTTATGCAAACCTGTAAGTCCATTCACACTTTTCTGCATGTCAGACACTGAGCTTTTCTTTTATTGTTGGGACTTATTTGCATAGCTGGTTAGTGTTACTATGCTACCTGTCTTTCAGGCACCCTTGTCTCATCCGGATTTCTCAAAGAACTCCTCTAATCAAAAGCAAGACAAGACTTGGTTGAATCTCTCCAAATACTCCCAGAGAGGTTTTTTTCTTGTCTTTGGGATGCCCCTTTTTTAAAATTGGATGCACCAAGGCAGATAGATCAGAAGAACTCAATGCTTTCTAAGCGCTTGCTGGGCAGTATGTCATTTATATTCCCGTCACTTTTAGAAACCCTTCTCAGGGCTTTGTTTGCTTTTCAGCTGCTGCCAAACATTGTCCAGATGGTCTTAATGTCACATCACTGTAGGTCTTTTATTTTCTAGTCTGTGCTCTGTTTTTTCCTTCCTTCTAAGCTAATGCTTCTAGGACTATTTTTGGCCCCTTCATTTCCTCTCCCTTATGTACATCAAGCTGGGTAAGTCACATTCATCCATCCATCCAGGAAACTTCATCTATTACCCCAATTGTTTTGGACTGAAAGAAGGAGAAGAGCAGTCATCTCCAGATGACATTGTATATACTACCCCAAAGTGGCTCACCGAGGGTTTAGGTACTTAACACCAACTAGTTACTCTACACGCACACAAGGCTGCCCTAGGGCGTGTAACAGCATGGACTGCACCTCCAGAAATGTGCTTTGGATAGGGAGCATCTTGCCAGGACCCTGTGGTTATCACATGCTGCTGTATTTCTTAACAGTACCAGGAGATCCAGTTCTCACCTATACACGCATACAAAAGGTACTCATGTATGCCAACAGAAGAGAGCATACAAATGTCCAAGTGCAAACACTTAGCTGAGACTCCTCCACATGCAGAGTAGGTGAACAAAGATTCACATAATATTTGGATATTAAATTCAGAAAGTACACACTTTTTTCTAGCATTTTCTGTACTGACATGATCATTAGAAACTTTTATTTCCCTCCTTCTTCTTAGTTTCTCTGCTGTATTACAAGGAGCTAGCCACTTCAAGAGTAATTCCATTACAGCGATCCCTTTTCCATTTCTTTGGACTCATTCCCCTTGTCAGGGAAGAAAACTTTTGTGTCTTTTAATACTTTCTTCAAAATTCTGAGATACAATTTTTCTAAGCCTATTGCTTTCATCATTGTCTTTAGTTTTGATGCTGTCCTTTGATTTGATATCTAAATACCACATTCCTCCAGAACAGGCAGCTCATTCTCTGGGATGCTATCATCAATATTCACAAACAAGGAAGCATTTATTTAAGCTTCAAGGAACAGCTACTCCCACTCTTCAGAAGCGGAGTAGAGGAGACTTGTGGGTTTTGGAAACAAGGCTGTACATGGTGGCAGCCTAAAGTTGTAGACCTATTAACAACCCTGATTCATGAAGGGAGTGGGAAAGATTTCTGATTTAGGTCTGTGTTCTGCCTCTCGAGGAAGGACAAGGTCAGGTATGTCTCTCACCTATTTGCTATCAAGATCTGAGTAATCAGTGCTACACTCTACCCCCAGCCTTTAGTAAATGAAATGTCTAATCATCTGTACTTTTTCCTACTCCATAAATCCATGATTTCAGACAAAATAGAAGGATAACACAGGTCTTCATTCAATAGAATCAATACTGTGTGAGACAATACTCAATACCTCAAGCTGTGGATGCCTTGTCGCATTTTGATGGCCAGATGGCGTGAATCAGTGTATCTTGGTGGAAAGTATAGTGCTCTGCAGTTTTAAACACTGGGAAGATGAGGCTCATTTGTGTAACCAGATCATTACCTGTTATCCCTCTTGCTGCTACCTGGTCTATTGCATTATATCCAGTTGCATGAGGAATGTTGGGTTTGACAAATCATGCAATTGGGTGGAGTACAGAGACATTCAAAACAGTGCCAACCAACCTCACTCTGGCATCAAAATAACCTCATGTCATACCCAAGCTAACACAATTAAGGGTGCTAAAACCACTTTGTAATGGAAGAGTTGCTCAACAGCACTTCAGGAGTCCCTGCATCGTGTTCAATTGCCATCACCAACTGTAAGACACAGAACCAAATTCTTACACTGCTTACCTACTGATGTAGATAAAATCCCCTCTAATTCTAGAGAAATTACTTTGGAGCCACATACTGCCATGCTAGACAGTTACCAAGAGGAGAATTTGGTGTTTGCTCCCTCATCTGGTTACAGAATTGCAAAACCAGCTCAGAAGCACTGCAAAACTTTCAGTGGGGAAACAGCTTTTTCTGTGCTAACGAACTTAAAACATGCAGCAAAAACTTCTGCAGCCACGAAATTAAAAAGGTAGCAAAAGGAGGATTGCAAGCCCTGCATACAGCTTAATTTAGATAAGGAAGGAAGTTTTTTCCTTTCAATCAAAAAACCCTCTATTTCACAGAAACCCCAGGCTGACCATTTTTTTTCTGAAAGTACCCAATTCCATAAATCAAAGGCACCTGCAATCATTCAACACCTCTGGGAAATCTGGACAAATCTTGGGCTTTTCTTATTTCCAAGAGTAATATAATACAGCTTATGCAAACCAAAGGAACCCTCCCAGCCTGCCTAGTAATCTTCTGAGAGCCGCCTTCTGAGAGCCTTCATAGAGTAATCTTCTATGCATTCTAATGCAATGCTGTCAGCCAGCTGATGTGATCAAATAGCATTCCAGCTAAAACCAATGCATTCCAGAGACCAACAGTTTCAAACTCAGTGGGCTGGCAAGTGAAAGGTATGGTGTTCCTTTGGTTTTTTGTTTTCTTTTTTTTTTCTTTTGGTACATACACAATATGACCTTAGGCACATTTTCCTTGCTGAGAAAATGACGGTCAAAATCTCAAAGGTCACACAGCATCCTGCCTGCCCACCAAGATGAAGACCTAGGATGTAACAGCTTGAACCACAGAGATGGTCACAGGAGCTTATCGAAGCTATATTATAAAGCAGAGTTATATTTTACAAAATTTAAATCAAAGGAAATGCAAAAATAGACACTTTTTTTTTTTTTTTTTAAATCTTTCCAATCCCACCTTCATTTTTCACCAGGTTGTAAGGGGTGAGAGAGTAGAGTGATGTAGACTTAGAACTGCAGAAACCAAAATCCTCAGGCACAAAAATTGGCCTTGGACTTAGCACACTCTCTGTCTGTAACACAGCTTTCATTTCTAGAAAGCAGAGACAGCAGTCCTAAAATTGTTGGTAAAATCCCTAAACTCTAGCAATTGTACTGTGTTGTACTGTTCAGCATCTGGAGCCTTGTTCAGGTTTATGGATTCTGTGCCAAGGTTGCAGGTAGCTCCTCCTACAGAAAAAATCAGTATGGGTTCAGGTGTTCAGCACAAGAAAGGCACACACAGATGGGGAAGAGTACAGAAACAAGTCCATTGGTCAACATAGGTCAGCCAGTGATCTCAGCACAACGGAAACCCACACACTCTGAAGGGCATTTTAGAGGAACCTGTGGCAAAAAGTTTCAAGGAAGGTTTTGGAGGAGAAGAGAGGGCAGCTTTGAAGGAAGTGCAGCATGTCAGGAAGGTATGGGAGAAGGCATCAAAGTGCCTATTTAAAAGGCTCCCAAGCAGAGTGTGGGCTGAATGAGATGTTCAGCAGAGCCTGAGAGCTAGGGGAAGCAGAAGTCTTGTGTCTGATGCTGGGGAGAAAAAGCAGCTAATGAGAAGGTGCAAAGATAGTTAAAATAGCTGAACAGTCGCTGCATCAATGGTCTGGACAGAAATGGCTAATGCAAAGAAGGGTTTGTTAAGGTCAGAGGAATGTTTTAGTAGTAACTGACATAAAAGAGCTTTACTTGCATGACTGGGTAGAAAAGGCTGATTTCTGAGGTGTTATGCAGACTGAATATGCAAAGTCAGAAAATGGCCTGAAATTGCATCTGGTGAGAATCCCAAATCAAAGATAGTTATGAATGGTTTTCCCCCACCCCCATTATTATTATTATTGTTGTTATTATTATTATTATTATTATTGTTGTTGTTGTTGTTGTTGTTGTTGTTATTTCATCAGTTCTAATGTTTATGTTTATTCTCCATCTGTCAGGAAGCTGCTGTGGAGCAGGGATCCTCTATGTATATACAGCTACTTTGGAAACCCAAGTAATTCTAGAAGTACTTCACAGCTTTTTTCTTCCCTAGGCACCATGGAGATGACATCCCTGAAACAGCAGGATATGGGTTTTATCTGCGACTATGGATCATCATAAATTGTTTCCTGAAGCTCCTGTCGCCACCCTGTAAAGATTAATGTGAGAGGAGCGGAAAGCAGTTTTCCTCTCAGACCCTTCACTTCTGTGTCTTACAAAGGAGGATGAACACATCCCACGTGGTCTCAGCACTTGAGGTAGACAACACCAGCCTGGCAGGTGAGAAATAAGGGGCATCTCATTGCATGTTGGGGCATGGTGGATGGGGAGGTCACCAGCAAACTGAGCACACAACTCCACAGCGCGCTTCTCCAGGCACTTCTGAGAACAGAGCCGTACTTCAACAGGACAAGGCTGAGATTTGGTCAGGGACATCTCTTTGTCAAGAAGTACTCATTTCTTGTTTTCACACCAGCTAGAAGCAGAGCACAATGCAAGTGCTACCATTGTCCTACCTTGCGTTGAATCCTTTTTGTCAAGTAGCACTCAACCTCAGAAGGCAACACTCAGACACAGTTGAGTCCATACTACTCATTCCACTTCACACACAGATGCTCAGCACTGTTACATGAGGCCTTAGCTTATCAGAAACTCCAGCAGTACTCTATGCTTTTGAAATTAAGAGAGCTCCTGAAAGATGCTCAGGTTTTTTGCATTCCAGATACTCAGAGCAATAACTCACAGACTTTCACAGATTTATGAGCCACAATTCACTTCACTGCAATCACCATTAGAAACATTAAAGAGCTAGATCTAGCTAGCTATTTATAGAGTGACATCTGGGCACCTTCCAAATCACACAAAAAGCTCAGGGCTGACTCATTTTGTCACTGGAACCAAAGGACAAAATTTCAAAGTACCTGACCATACAAATCTGTACCCCTGTGTATCCAACAGGGCAGCAAAGGGTAGTGTGTGCCTCTGGCCAGATTCTTGGGGGGTGGAATGGGAAGAAAATCCATCAGAGTCAATGGAGAGGTGCTGATTTATGCCAGTGGAGGAACTGATGTGTTGGTGGTACCTCACAAATGCTTTAGTCACACATTCCAGTTCATCAGGAAATTTCTTTTGCAGAGACACTTCAAGATACATGTGTGTGAATGTGTGAAGATACTAAAGTCTTTCTTTTTAAACTTTTTATCTGTCACTGGGTGGGAATAGTTTTATCCAGGCTGCTTATGGACTGTATACCAGCTATTCAAACACTAGGTCTTCCCCCACCTTCTAGTTCCATGCTCTGGTGTCCCCATCTTTCCATGTTCATGACCCCTACTAAGCCTGAACTTGCTGGGCCTTCACCTTTCTCATTTTTCCCTGCCCAATGCATCTTCTTAACGTTGCATCCTGCACCACCTACATGTCACATCTCTGTCATGTAGCACTTGTCCTGACAATGCCTCAGGCACCACAGAACATGGTGTGGATCAAAGACTTAGTGCCACAGCTGCCCACATTAGACATCAGCATCTTCACTGTCACTGCCATAGGTTGGGAAATATCATTCAGGAGGTGTCCTTCCATTGCATTATTTTTCTCTTTGCAAAACCCATTTAATAGTACTCAGGGTTTTATTGTATTTATTCAATCTTCCAGAGATGATCAGTGTGGGAGAAGAAGGAGATGCTGACAAAACTTTAGGGTTTTTTTGCAGTCTCCTTTATTGAGAGGAACAGGCCACAGACATGCTGTTGAGAAAGATACGTGTTGTTATAAGGAAGCCTTACAGTTCTGGGCATTGTGTGATCCTCAGCCTTTCCTGAACTCTGTGTAACAAGTAAGAATATTGAAGAAGATATGTCCCCTGACAGTTGAAAACTCTGTTTATTTCATTTGGTTATATCTCTGGCAAGGCAAAGGAGAGGAAAAGACACCAGTTTTCAGTCAGAAACTGGTGGTATGAGAAAATAGGGAAAGGAGACAACTACTGTGGGATTCACATATGTCTTAAAGCACGCTCCAGCTCCCTGACACATTGGCATTTTTCAGCAGGGTCATATGAAGTGCATGCACTTCTTCAGGATCCACTGTTTGTGTGACTCCCTGGTATCCCTTCTGGGCTTCAGAAAGTGAGAAATAGAGCCTAGTGAGGTCATGGAAAAACACCATGGAAATGTTGCCTGATATGCTCTGCCTTTCCTCAGTGGGTGCTGTTTCTGTAATCTTGACTTCATCCTTTCTCTGGTGTCCAGCCTGGATCAAGAGATGGTAAGAGAAGCTTGTCATCTCAGTTGGCTGCCACTTTACCAAGCTTCAGAGTTGTCAGTATAAAGGCACTGACTCCCTGCTTCCTCTGCTGATGTGGCTGAGATGCCACCAACTTCTAAAGCCCTCTTATCCTTACTCCTCCACTCCAGGTCTGAAGGGGTGAAATAACACAGCTTTAATCTATCCTGTTTGCTCTGTTCTCATTAGGCACCCCCACCCTCTGCACTACCTTTCATAGAAATTGGAGAACATGGATTCCTACCACAGAGTATCTGTTTCACTTTAATTAAGTCTCCAGTTGTTAAAGGTATCAAGTGTCCCCTGTGTGGAGACAGGCAGATTTGTGGGACTTGGTGAAACAGGAATGCAGAAAACCAAAGAAGGCTGTTTGGTCAGGGATAGGTGAGAGTATTGCCATCAACCAGGGACTGTGAGAAGACCTGCTTAAATCAGACTGCCTGCTCCTCTGGCAGGGATGCTTCATTTTTCAGGCTGCCGCACCTGCAGGGGGAGGCTTCAGTGAGACAAGACACAGACTTTTGGGTCATGCTTATCACAGGCACAAGGCAAAACATGATCAGACCCTGCTAGCCTAGAGTGCCCCTCTCCAGTGCTCCCCATGGAGGGGATCAGAGGCCTCTGGGACTGTGCCCATGGCAGGCAGTGGGAAGGAGAAACTGGAGTCCCCAGACAAGCTGAGAGCAGCTGCCAAATCCCAGAGAAAGAGCAATGCCAGCTCTGCAGCAGGTCTGAGCAGCTGTCACTCGCCAGCCAAGGACCCTGCCAGCCCATGTGGCTGGTGCGTAAGCGGGAGTGATTGCCACACATCCACAGAGTGAATCCTTGGGACCTCTCTTAATCCTCCACGACCTTGAGACAGAGCTTTGTCTACTCACATGCACTGACAAACAGATGGAGCCAGAGAAAAGTGACGGGATCCCTCCCAGAAAGGAGAAAGGAAACTGTATTTCCACCAAAATTAAAATCTTCCATTTCAAATTGAACTTTTAGCAGTGTATTGTCTCTAAACAAAGGCCATACTTTCCAGGACAAACAAATTGTTTTGATTCACAAGGAGATTCCAGCCAGAGTAATGCTCTTGCATGGCAGGTCTTGCATTCATTGAATCAGCACCTCCCAGCAGAAAACCTTGCCTTTGGAAAGTTTCCAACCATCTCTGCTTTGGAAACAGTGCTTAGCGCAAATTACACTGCCACATCAATACTGAATCGTAGTTCAGGTGGAGATAGAATCCTAAAGGATTTGCAGAGCAAGTTGTTTCATCACACCCTTCATGCAAAATCTTTTTTCCACTTCTATTTCTTGTAAAGGGCAATGCTTACATCGCTGCTCTTTGCCAAATTAATATGATGACTCTCACCACCATAAGAGCCTTTAGGTAATGCTAATTACTTGCAAGAAACAATTGTAGAAGCACTAAAAGCAACCAGGATAAATGGTTATGTTTAACTATAACTCCAGTGAAAAACTCTGCTCCAACAAACAAGCTTAAATTGTAAATTTTGCAAAAACATCAGAATATCAGATACTTCAAAATTTCATAAAAGTAAGCTGCTTTGAGCACATATTTTGTTGGTTTTTGCTCTTTCACACATGATTCCACATTCACTGTTGTATCAAAGGTGGGTAGTGAGAAATAAGCAAAGAACCATTTAAAACACCATACTAGTTCAGGCCTTGAACCAGCCTTACACAGACCATTTCACAGAATCACAGAATCATCTCAGTTGGAAAAGACCTTGAAGATCATCCAGTACAACCATTAAGGTCACACTGACCATTCTCAACTACACCAGATCCCTCAGCGCTATGTCAGCCCGACTCTTAAACACCTTCAGGGATGGGGACTCCACCACCTCCCTGGGCAGCCCATTCCAACACCCAACAACTCCTTCTGTAAAGAAATGCTTCCTAATATTCAGTCTAAACCTTCTCTGGTGCAGCTTGAAGCCATTGCCTCTTGTCCTATTGCTTGTTACTTGGTTAAAGAGACTCATCCCCAGCTCTCTGCACCCTCCTTTCAGGTAGCTGTAGAGGGCCATGAGGTCTCCCCTCAGCCTCCTTTTCTCCATACTAAACACCCCCAGTTCCCTCAGCCGCTCCCCGTACGACCTGTGCTCCAGACCCTGCACCAGCTCCGTTGCCCTTCTCTGCACACGCTCGAGTCATTCTATGTCCTTTTTGCAGTGAGGGGCCCAAAACTGAACCCAGGAATTGAGGTGCGGCCTCCCCAGTGCCGAGTACAGGGGTCAGATCCCTTCCCTGTCCCTGCTGGCCACGCTATGGCTGACACAAGCCAGGATGCCATTGGCCTTCTTGGACCCCTGGGCACACTGCTGGCTCCTGTTCAGCCCGCTGTCAATCAGCACCCCCAGGTCCCTCTCTGACTGGCAGCTCTCCAGCCACTCCTCCCCAAGCCTGTAGCACTGCTGGGGGTTGTTGTGGCCCAAGGGCAGCCCCCGGCATTTGGCCTTATTGAAACTCCCTCAGTTGGCCTCAGCTCCCGCCTGTCCAGGTCTCTCTGCAGAGCCTCCCTACCCTCGAGCAGATCAACACTCCCACCCAACCTGGTGTCATCTGCAAACTGACTTGAGGGTGCACTCGATCCCCTCGTCTAGATCATCAATAAAGATGTTGAACAGGAGTGGCCCCAAAACCCAGCCCTGGGGGACACCACTCGTGACCAGCCGCCAGCTGGATTTAACTCCGTTCACCACAACTCTCTGGGCCCGGCCACCCAGATAGTTTTTTGCCCAGCAAAGCCTGTGCCCATCCAAGCCTCGAGCAGCCAGTTTCACCAGGAGAATGCTGTGGGAAAGGGTGTCAAAGGCCTTGCTAAAGTCAAGGTAAACAACATCCACAGCTTTTCCCTCATCCAATAAGCAGGTCTCCCTGTTGTATAAGGAGATCAGGTTTGTCAGGCAGGACCTGCCTTTCATAAACCCATGCTGACTGGGCCTGAGCATCTGATCATTTGATCATGTGTTTTCAAGAGACATTCTTTGCCTGCCTTGAACCTCCTAATGAATTTACTTTCACCATATTCCTGCTAGGTAGGATAGCATTGTCCCCACTGACTTAAACATGAATCATGGTGTGGTGTAGAAGACTGAACACAGCTCATCTCAATCTTACTCCCAAGCCTGACCTTAAGACTATTTTCTCTCTTTCAGTTGCACATGGCAAGTCTCAATATATCATCATCAGTTGGAAATATGTAACCACACTAAAGGAAGAAAATAACTGGGAGACATGTAAGTAACTGAGACAATGCAGGACTGCCAGAACCATGGTGGCTGCTGGGGGCAACTTTATGGTTTGACATTCCGCACATCCAGGTAAATTATTATTTTTATATGCATTTTTCTGTGTGTACAAGAACTAGCACAAATATACATGGAATTTTTTAGTATTATCACTTTGTGGAGAAAGCTCCATTTCACCAGTAACTGTTTCTGGAAGGGGTAGAAAACTGCTAGAGTCCCTCCCAAAGTCTCTAAAATGTGTTATAATGAAGAGATTCCTCCAAAAATGTTAAATCTACCATGATAATACAAGGAATTACACAACTCCCTAGCCTGCCAGAATGTCTTTTAAATAAGCTTTTCCAAACATTTCTAAAAGCTTCTATTAGGTTTCAACAAGAATAACAGGAGCCTAAACACTGTGAACAAATAATTTTTTCCATGACAAACAGTTTAAAAAATAGATTAAAAAAAAAATGAAAAGGAAGAGATAGAATGGGGAAATCTGAGGAGTGCCAAAGATTTCCCTGTTTTTGTGGAGGCAGCAAGCACCTCATGCTTGCTCTGAGTGCCTCCTGGCTTCCCAAAAACTTCGGATCAAGCCCTGAACTTTCTCAAACAGGTTCTGGGCTGGTCTCAGCCCGTGCTGCTTCTTTAAGTCTTCAGCACTCTGTAGGAGAAAGAACTTTTCCTGCTGCTTTGTGCTGAGTGACTTCCTATGGCTTCCTTCAAGCTGAAGCAGCATAGCCCCGAGGCTCTGCTGAAATACATAGAGCTGCCTAAGGGACTGAGTTTCCTAAGTCTTGTTAAAATCAATGTCTCAATATTCTCCAGGCTGTCTGGAAAGTTTTGGCCAAGCTTCATCAGTAAGATAGGATGAAATATAGCATCTTGTTGTAGAAATATTAATTAGTAACTATTTCTGGAGTGTACTGAACATGAAAATCTTTCATGTTATTGCATGTCTGTCTTTTCTTAGCTACAATATGGGCTTTCTGGCCCTTTCTACCTAAGCCAACCTATATTTTATATAAACCTGGAGTGCAAAGCCTGCACTGACATCTTAGAGGATGAGCCAAGTGACTATAATTCCAATATTTATTTCATGAGAAGTTAGAACATTTTGCACTTTCCTCTACAACTCTTTCAAAAGCAGTTCATTTCTTCTTTCTGGAAGTGTGCCTATTGATCATCTGACGCTAAAGACAGGGCTTTGCTGTTTTCTTTTAAGTCAACGATTGGAGGGTGGAGAGCAAACAGGGAGTTAAGCTTTATTATACTGTCTTGTCAAAAGGATACAATATGCAAAATGTGGAACAAAAAATTGCTTTCTTTCCCATGTGCTCTCCCTCACTGGAATACAGATTTCAAACAATATTCTTCCTTCCCTTTGACTGGTAAATGAGGTGTGGCTGTGTCAATTAAACAGCAGGTACTTTGTGCATCTTGATCCTTCAGTCATTTAGGAAACAGCAGTTTTCTGTTGCCCTAAAAATTTCCAAATTTGGGGCAGGAGGGTAGTACTGTTTGTCTGATTTTAAATCTATCTTAAATATGTATTTGATCTCTTTAGCGCTGGAGCCTGTAGTCTGGAATGAACAATATGGTCTCAGAGTAAAGACAGGTGGACTATTACATCCACAGAAGTGTAAGTGAGGCACAGAGACACTAAACAATTTGCCTGAGGTCACACCAAGATTGCATGGAGAAGCAGGGATGCAGGCTTACACAGCTTCCTTATCTTTAAACTGGATGCAAACACAGAGGCACTGTGTGATATACCAAAAGAAAAGAGGACAGCCACTTGCTTTTCTCTGTGGTTTGGCAGGATAAACCAGAAAACACTGAGTGATGCCCCTTCTGATTTATTTTTCTAACATGTCCCTACCTCCCAGCTGCTTGCCTCACTGCAACATCTTGTACAGCAGGATCGTTTTATAGCCAAGTGTTTCTTCGTGTGTGTTTATCATCATTAAAAGTGGAATCCCTAATGGCTGAATGTAGCTTACATGGTGCACAGTGGGGAACATGTGGCAGACTCTCAGCAAATTCCAGCGTTGAACATGATTAGCTTTCCTTTGCCTCTGAGAAATAGTAGCAGGAAATTGCTAACACTGTAAATTGTCTCAAATACGCACTTACTAAAGACTTGAAAGAGCAATTACTCTGTGTTAACTGAACACCAATCAACTGTAAAATCAGCAGTTATGTGGGTTTAATAGGTATATAAAGGACAAAATCTCACCACCCTGCAATTAATTCTAAATCACATAAAAAGTGTGACTCGTACACTTATTGTTTATTAATACATAAAACATTTAATTATCACTTACATAACAGGCTAAAAGTTAAGTATCAGATTAGCACTAAAATAGTTGAGCTCTTCATTAACCATGTGAAACAACCCCCCCAGCATGCAGTGCTCAGGTCGTTCTAAGAGTTAGGTGCTTTCTGCTACCATTCAGTGATTTTACATCAGCTGCGTCCCATGCTCTGTTAGGAACAATGATATGTTATCCAGTTTCACTGCCTCCAGAATTACCCTTCTTACAATACAGATAAAGCCAGAAGACAAAGAAAGAACAGCAGGAAGAGATGCTCCTGAGCATGGTCTTCAGCTCCCATCCCAGTGAAGCTGTGCTTAAAAATCTAGCCAGTAAAAGGTATGGTAATAGCAATTCACAATGTGGAGAATTTAATCAGTAGCTATAAGCACATCAGGAGAGAGAGGAGAGTAAATCTGCGGTGAAGATCTCAGGTGGAAGAGAATATTAGTGGTAAATGGACACCAGCAGGCAGGCTTGTGGCAGAGGTCAGGGAAGAGGGGAGACAAAACCAGAGAGCTGGAGGCCTCCAGCATTGCCAGGGGGAGAGCAAGTGACTAAATACCACAAGAGGAGTTTGAAAAAGTAAAAAAAGGAGAGGGAGCGAGCACCTTAGATTTGATTTGCAGTCAAGACAGATGCTTGCTAGGGATCCCAGAGGGAAGGAAAATAATAGCTGCTATATGCCATTGGGAACTTCATCCAATCACGCAGTCTGTTGACAGAAGAAAACCACAACATCGAATTACCCTTTGTTTAGTCTAAATCAGCTGCCAGTATGCACATATACCACATGAAAGGTGAAACCTGAACACATTCCCAGAACGTCTTCCTGAAAAAGCCATCTGCTGCCCAAGCTAATGTTACGATCCTCCCATCACAAAGAGTTTTGAAAGGATAAATTCAATTTTCCAGGCAAGATAACATCCTCACCTCAGCAAAATAGCTTAAGGCTGCCAAGTACAGTCTAGAGACCGGTTTCTTCATAGAGACTCTCAGCTATTGTGTGCAGACTCACAGAAGAAGCACAGGTGTAGAAGGGGTTTGCATGCAACCATCTTAGCCCATCACTCTTGTGCTTTTGTGAACAGCTGTGGACTTGCATCACAGCTTCAGAAAAAAAGAAGGGACTGCTAGCAGTCAACACAGAAGAGGTCAGAGATGCCAGCAAGCTGGATGGGCTATTGGAGAGAGAGCTGTGCTGTTGCTGTTGTGCTTCTCCACTTCCAGAATGAGGTGGTAGATGAAGAACATACAACCAGTGCTTTGCCTTCTGTGTGAAAGTGCCTTGTCAAGGTGAAGGCCCAACAAGAGAGAGCCATCTCTTGGCCCCAAACACACAAATGTATGGTCGCTTCTCACTAGAGTGGGTAGAAAAGCCTCCCTTTCCTCAGAATCATCATTTAACAGACCCCAAGAAGGTGGGCAGATCTGTTTCCCCTCAGAAAAAGATGTCCACTTGCTAATTTTGTCTAAATTCTTTGACTATATTTGATTACATTTTTACTCATCTTGACAGTAAATCTGAACTTATGCTATCCCACCATTTAAAGATATGTCATATAAAAATTAAAAAATTGAGTGCCTTTCATGCACAAAGGTTTAACATAAAGCAAATATTTAACACAAAGCATTTTTCTTCTTGATATAACTACATATGTGCACTTACCAAGAGGAGAGATTTAAAAGCAAGAAGCTGTGGGACCAAGAGATGGATAGCTAGCTCCTTGTTGTGGGTTGACCTTGGCTGGTTGTCAAGTGCTGACCAAGTGGCTCCATTGGTCTCCCTCCTCAACAGGGCAGGGGAACAAAATATGGAAAAAAACTTGTGGGTTGAGATAAGGACAGGGAGATCAATTACCAAATACCATCATTGGCAAAACAGACTCAACTTGGAGACATGAATTTAATTTACTGCCAATTAAACACAGTAGGATAATAAGAAATAAGATCAAACCTAAAACCACCTTCTCTCCACCCCTCTGTTTTTCCCAGGCTCAGCTTCATGCCCAGGCTCTCTACCTCCTCCCAAGTGGCACAGAGGGACAGGGAATGGAGGCTGTGGTCAGTTCATCACATATTGTCTCTGATGCTTCTTGCTTCTCATGCTCTTCCCCTGCTCCAGAGTAGGGTCCCACCCACAGGAGACAGTCATCCATGACCTTCAACATGGGTCCTTTTCACAGGGTGAAAACTTCTTCAGGAACAAACTTCTCCAACATGGGTCCTCCATGGGGGTCACAATTCCTGCCAGAAAACTTCCGCTCTGTGGGCTGCAAGTCCTGCCAGGAGCCTGCTCTAGTGTGGGCTCTCCATGGGCTGCAGCTTCCTTCAGCACACATCCACCTGCTCTGGCATGGGGTCCTCCATAGGCTGCAGGGGGACAACCTGCATCACTGTGGTCTTCATCATGGGCTGCAGGTGAATCTCTGCCCCAGTGCCTGGAGCACCTCCTCCCCATCCTTCTTCACTGACCTTCGTGTCTACCGTGTTGTTTCTCCCACATTTTCTCATTCCTCTCTCACAGCTGCTGCTGCTGCACAGCATTTCTCACCCTTTCTGAAATACGTTATCACAGAGGCACTGCCATCACTGCTGATGGTCTCAGATTTGGCCAGCAGTGGGTCCATCTTGGAGCTCTGTCTGTCTGACAAGGAGACAGCTTCTAGTGTCTGCTCACAGAAGCCACCCCTGTAGCCCACCCAATACAAAACTTTGCCACATAAACCTAACACAGTCCTGATCTCTGAAGACTGATTCATGTTTTCAATAATCATCAGCAAGATTACCGGCAATCCTGATATCATCTAAACTGTAAAATATATAATTTGTGTTCTTAACAAGAGTTTGGACAATATGAAGCTGCTCAAAGGAAACAAAGACTTTGTGGAAGGTACATATTTCTCCTCACTCCTGGATCTGAACATGTCTTGAAAGTTGTTGAGAGAAAACTGTATATTTTTACTCCACAACACAGAATGTCAAGCCCGTATTCTTTGTTCAGGTGGTGTGATTCTTGGCCTGGCATTTGTTGCCTAGTTCTGAGGTGGTTTAGTGTCCTATGCACAGGAAATATTCAGTGTAATTTTTAGGGCTGAACCAGTTTTATAGTTAGCATAGTTTGGCAGGATCCAGTTCCATGATGTAGATAGTCTCTTCTGGTTTTACATTCTCATTCTGGTTAAAGAGAAGGGAAGGTCTTCAGGCTAAGGCCATAGACAAGGACTCACCAAAATTTATTTTCCAGTTATGACAGACTTCCCTAAGACAACATAATTTCCTCTACTTCCTATACCAGTTCTCCATCTAGCAAATTCAGATATTAAAACCTCCTTCTGCACTGACACTAAGCCGTGACTTGTTTGTCCCTTAGATGGTAAGAATTTTTGGTGAAAGGTTTGTGTTCTGTTCATATTAGAGTGAACACTATAAAAGTACTTGTGTGACATGACTTTTTATGCTATTGTCATGTATAAAAATGTAAATTTCTTGTTCCTTTTTTTTATTCCATCCCCTAACTATAAATTGCTCTCTTTGAGAGAGCTTTAGTGACAAAGGATACTAACATGAAATACTAACAGGCGGTTGCTTAGATTATGACTACCATTAATGAAAAGAAACATGAGAACTATAATAATTGAAATAGTTCATTAACAGCAGAAGACTTCCTAGTACTATGGATCCTTGATGAAGGGGACTTTGAAACAGTGATAGGAGACATTTATAAATAATTTTATTACCTTGTCTGTCACTGGAATATAAACCGGAATTAAGGTTTAAAAATTTTGAATGCAAGTTTGTACAACTCTTCCTGCTTTGAGAGGACTCGAAGTCTAAATGTTATAGATTTAGTGAATGTTATTCACTACACAGGAAAGTTAGTGAAGAGAACTATCACTACCTTTAAAAGAAAGAAATCCCAGCCTGAAATTGGACACAATCTGGACTAACTAAAGTTGTGCTGATGCTGAAGACACAAAAAAGATTCCTCATTGCTCATGGACAGCTAAAGGTGTCTGGAAAACTTTGTGCAGAACAAAGCAGTCCAGCAATGAAACAGCTGCACAGAGAGGTTATTTAGGAACCAACAATTTAGATGTTCAGATTAGAAATGGATCTGAGCCATTAAGCTTTGATCAGGGTTCAGACATGCTGTGTTTTCAGTCTGACCTACCATGGTGCCTGGGTAGTATTCAGCTCCTGACCTCTCCAAAGGCAACACACAATTTGGATCTGAGAGGATAGCTGGCACCCAGCTCCAGCTCTGACACCTCAGTACTGGAGAGAAGTACTTCCATTGTACCCAACTTCATCCTCCACTCTTAAGTCTGTGACATCATTAACAGAAAAATGTAGGAAGCGAGTTTGTACCATGACTCTTTGATTTTGCATTTTCTCTTTTTCATCATTAGCATTCAGATTACATTAGACATCTGGAAAATATAAGCATAATGGTTAGGTTTGAGATACTTGGGTTATCTTGACAAAGAAGGCCAGCCACCTACATGTGTGTAAGAACCAAACATGAAATAGAGTTCTTGCTATTTGCAGAAAGTATGACTAAAACACAGAATTGGTCAGTAAACTCCCGTAAAGCAGAAAACCACCCAAGTGCTGGAAAACATATCATCTATATTACACCCTTGCCATTTCATTTACAGCCTTTGCTAGTCTGCATATCAGAATGGAGCTCTCTGAAATTGAATCTGAACATTTTAACTGAGAAACCTTGGAGGCTCATCTTACTCAAGGTTCCTCTTTTGCATGAAAATCAAAATAATCACCTCTTCCCTGAGCAGACTAACCACCTTTGAGCACAGCACTTTTCCATTACTGACTAATGGCAGTACTTGATTGTGCTTCTACTCGAATGCATTGTGTAATCACAGTTTGCTCTCAAGGATGATGCTGAGGAGGAGGTCTACTTTCTGTCCCGGGCATAGAACGAAAGATCTGCAGCAGATGACTGAAGTCGTCTTTTCCAAGTGAATAGACTCCACATGAAATGCAGCTCTTCCATGTCTGCCATCAGAAAGAAGTGCCTGGAGATCCTGTTGGTCACAAGCACACCTATAAAATGAACTCCAATACTAAGTCCTGAACTCACACCTCTTGCAATGGAAAGCATGATTTTCAGATGGTTTCAAAACCAGTCAGATGTCAAAGGATAGCAACAGGCCCCCCGAGACTTCTAAAAATTCCATGTTGCCATTATCAGTGTTGAAAGGGAATTAAGCTGCCAAAGAAGTAATGCATTTGATTACTTTTGCCACCATGTGTATTATTGTATTATTATCTCCAGCTTATTGGCTTGGAGAGCCTTATCCCTTATTCTTTTTTCGCATCCCACTCTGAGGCTCTCCCAGACTGCACAGTGTCCGTGGGAAAAGCTCACTGACTCAGGAACTACAGTCATTTAATATAAATTAATGGGAAAAGAGCACCTCCTTGTCAGCTTTTCCAATTAAATTGAAAGAAAACTAAGTTACAGCATGAATCCCTGCAGAATGAGGTCCTAATTACTAAGTATGTACACTAAATGGATTAAATAACAACATATATTTAATCTGATTATAAGAATATAATTATACTTTTGTTGTTGCTGTTAGTTAATTACATGGGATAGGATATCTACATCTGATTGCCTGTCCTTCCTGCTTTTGGTGAATAGAACAGAAGACCATCCAATTCCTCAGAGAAGGATCAGGCACATTTAAATTCATTCAACTCCAAAAAACCTTTTTTCTGTCACTGGGCCAAAAAAGCACAAGTCCTGTTGGCACCTCCCCTCCAGAGCAGATCATAAGGACTGCTGAAGACAAGCACAAAAATACTCTTGATTTCCAGATGGTTTTAGCCTAGCAGACAACTGTGCTTTCTTACCTTGCTGTGTGCTCCTCCCTTCTAGGCAGGGTCGGTGTCAGTATAGTCTCGGTCTTGCATGTATGTGATCCTCGGCTTCCTCTAGCACTAACCACCACAATAATGTTCTCAGTCTCCTAAATACAATAGCCCGGCTCCTATCATCTCCAGCATGGCTGGAGCTTGTTGTCTGGTTACTAGGAGCAATTCTGCAAAGGAAAGTGAAAGTGTTGATTACAGGAGCAGCTGAGGAACAGGGGAAGCAAACCTCTTTTTCCAGGGGGAGGATCTTATAATAATAGCAAGAAATACTCTGCAGTTGCAGTAAGATGGCTCAAATAGTTTCTTCCTGCAGGCAACACGCTTTTAGTGCTGTATGTTTATTTACCTATGAGAAACCTAATCCTTTCTACTTCTGCATGAATATTTTTATTTAAATCACGTGGTTTTAAAAATCATATACCTGAGGTCCTGAAGAGTCTAAGCAGAGGAAAACATTTTCTCTGGAAATAACACATCAAAGAGTCATTGCTTTAAGGAGCTTGCCTTCTAATTATCTACTGGTTCATACAGACCAAAACTACCACTCCTTTTACTGCATCATCTCTGCTAGAAGTCTTTGGTGACTTCAGTCTAAATTATTCCACAAAGACTTGAAACATCATTTGGCCCAGTAGTTTAATATGATTTCCTTCAGATGCAGAGAAAAGTTAAAATTTCAGTCCAACATTTTCAACACAAGCTAAATTAATTTGAGGCATAGCTGATAAATATATTTCTCTCTTTGTACACTACTAAGAACTTAACAGAACAGCTGTAAAGAGACACATTTCACTTAGATTTGGAAATCATGCATGTACCGTTGGCTAGACTGAGCTAATCTCTTCATTAATAGAAGTATAAAGTCAACAGAGAACTCAGGAATCAAGCTGAGGCATATTTACATTTACACCAACTATTCAAAGAGTCAAATTATTTGAGAAGAAGAGAAGCACATCTCTTCTTATTCCGACAGCTGACAATTTTTTCCTAAGCATTCTAGCTGAAATGAATCAACTGGAATTCTTGACATTATTTTATATATATGAAAAATGCATTTTGTGAACAACAGAAGAATAACAGAGATCACACAACTAACTTTCAGGAAGTATTTCTTGTTAGGATAATAAAATAACAAATTTTTTAACACAAAAATATTTTACTTGTCAGTTCCCATCAGAGACACCAAGAGTTCAGTAAAATTTAAAATAGAATCTGTAGCAAAAGTACTGTAACATACTACTGTACATAAAAAGAATGTGAAAGAGGCAGGACTCCTGCTTCTGTGCATACAGACATCATCAAAATGGAGTAGTGAGATGTTCATTAGGGACAGATTATTCTCTTCCTGCTTACCACAGGATTTCCTGCTTTTTTCCTTCAGGAGTCAAGACACTGAACTAGAAAGGGAACAGATCTGATTTGATCAATTCCCACATTCTGCTAGAACAAAATAGATCTCAAATGCAGTAAAAGAAAAGCCAGTAGTGCTAACTGCCACTTAACTGCACATTCCATCTGTTTCTATGCAATGGAGTGCATCAGATGAGAAGTTACTTTATTTTGCTTATTTTTTGTGTTGTTTTCCTCATTTTTTTCCAAGATGACAGAACTTTGGATTGGATTCCTTCAGTTGTAATGAGTGAGAACGCTGGCTTAATCACAACAGCAAAGCAAAAACAAAACCCCAACCGCACTGACACTATTTTGTTGGGTATTTCACTTGATTTGTAGCATATTGTGGGAGTGCTGGAGAAAAGAAATTGTAGGATTCAAGTCAGAACTAATTAAATAGTTTGGGCCAAGATAAAACGCAGCAATACAGATTGGTATCTTCTACATGATAGCCATTTTCTACATCTAAGAGTTGTTCAGTGCTGTCTCCTGCTAACGATGCATATAAACAAATACAGAAAATCTGATAAAATTTGCTTGGATCATGCTAAGGGATCATAGTCTTAGGTACATTATAAGTCACTGAGCATACATTTAGATGGAAGGCATGCCTTTTGGTCAAAAATAATTGGACATAGGACAGAGAGAAATGCTGGTCAGAGAAGAGTCTATGAGTCACTGAGCACATCCTTGAAGTAGGTCACACTTCACCAAAAACTTGGTCTTGAAAAAAGTCAGAGACAAGCTGGAGAAAGTAAAAGTTAGGAGGACACTGAAGAAATAGTAAAATAGGAAACTGAAACAGGAAATTGAAATAGGAAATGGGCCTGGGAGGGAAAGCAACATTACTGTTGACACTGGATCAAGTCAGTCACGCCTATGTCTGTATGGGTCCAAAAAACCACCAACAAGGAAGATACCACATGCTCATGTGTTGATGTGTCCCAGCTCCCAATAGGAAAGCTATCCTGTTGACCTACCTGAATGTCTTCTCCCTTTATAGCCACATGTACATAGGTCCTGCCTGTCTGATGAATCAGGCTTCCTTTCCTCCCTCTACTCCTGCAAAATATGCACTGTATTTCCACACACAAGTAACTCAAATGAAGCAGGAAAGACAATGCCTTCAGCTAGGGTCTCCAAACATCTGTTGATCCAAACAGGTATCAGCCTCCTTTACTAAGACTTTGGCTAGGATCTTTGACTTATGTCACTCAGCCTTACCTTTGGTCCACAGGGTGTTTGCACTCATCTGTTTATCTGGAGACAGCTTGGCACGTGACAGATGAGAAGACAATAAAAGGTTTACAAACTTCATCCTGGAAGAACTGTAGACTTTAAGGCTAAATTTTGTACTCCAGACTGCTAAAACTGAAATCCCTGTTTCAAGCAGTAGTTGGGGGGCGGGA
>NW_020799143.1:5256842-5259463 GCF_003259725.1 Athene cunicularia | reverse complement strand
GGGTGGGGGTGGGGGGAAGGAATTAACCATGTTGCAAACAAAGAAAGGTTTCTCTAACATCTTAAGTCTATCTTGGCCTAAAACATATACTTTTCCAAAATCTTCTTACCCAGAATCACTTTCTACTCCATAATCTTGCTGCTTTGGAGCCAGACAGCACCAGCAAGACAGGCTTTCATGGTGATAGAGTCCTGTGTTGTCAGAAAAATATTGAAGAAAGGCTTCAGGGTGAGGAAGAGTGGAAAAACTTAGGGCAATTTTAATTTAAATGTACTGAACATCTGCAACTGTATTTAGATATTTCCGGAAGCCTGAAGACTCACAGGGAGTCTTCTTTGCAGCACTGGTTTCCAAGATAACAGGGCCACAGGTGCCAACATTTCACATAGTCCCTGTCACTTTGCAAAGAATGGACTTTCCACTGGAAACCCTGCAGTTCTGGTCCTATAATCCTTACTTACCATGACCCTGTCCGTCCTCAGTGTCAGTCCCTGAGTCACAGGGTAACCTCAACTGCTCAGCTCTTCTCCAGGGAGGCTGCATGTTTGCAAGGGAGGGAGACAGTGGCCTCCCTTCCCATAGCAACTTCTGCAAAGCCTTTGCACTGGTGTGAATACAAAGGCAAGATCTTTGCATTCAGGCATTGTATCTCTGGACCAAAATAAAATGCCAGCAGTCAGCTAGCAATAACACGGCAAACATTTACCCAGACTTCTTCAGAAAATGAAAGACAATGAACCTGGGAATACAGTCTGTGCAGAACACCATTGTTCCATGGCACAAATGCTCCCTGTGAAGCCCAGAACTCCCAATTACAAGAAAGGAAATTGTCTGGCAAGGCAGAGAAGTAATGTGAGTAAAGGATCATGCTAGTAACTGTACCCTTTGCCTCTTCCTCTCCCCACCATGCTGTATTTCAATTCAGCACAGGAATCTCAAGGCAGGAGATCCAGTCACATTCAAACAGAAACCTCAGACAGGCAAGACTGAGGGCTTTGTTTCAAACTCACACAATCCTGAGGTGAATGGGATAATGCAACTGTAATACTCTAGAAATAATCCTGAAGTCTTTCATTACATCAGTTATGTAATTCTTGTTAGTGATGTACCACTGAGCAATCCTTTCTCTTTTTTAATTGGTGGGAGTCTGAGGTAGATCTAGGCTGGAACTTACAACACGCAAATTATCTGTAGATCTCCCTCATGAATTAATGTTTCCAGAGACCACTGAAAAAAAAGCAGTATCTAACAGCCTAAAATGCTTTTTTACCCTCCCCTCTGTAAAGACAGGATAAGGGAATAAGTATTTCAACAGATAAATATTTTCATTCCTAGGGAGAAAGGTAGAAGCAATCAATACTTTCATACTGCTTTCATACTGCTTAACATTCAGCTGAGAACCAGTTCCAGTAGAATCAAAAAGCTGCTTAAACTGGAAATAGGATCTGATTAAAACACACCCAGAAAAAAACCCTCTGACATCTTGTGACTGTGCATTTAAAAATCTGTATTTAACCAAGAAAGATTCCAAGACACATCAACAAGCATAATTTTAAGTTTTCAGTGGAGAAAGAGGGAAAAATAATGCCTCCTGCTCCACCTTAATGGGTGTATATTCAACTGTAATTAAGCAAAGCCTCAATGCTGGATCCAGTAGGTCATCAGATATTGGAGCATACAGAACTCCAGCTCACGAAGAGACCGAGTTGATAATCCAAATACCAGCCTGTTTCTATTTTGATCTTTCAAGACAGCCTTCAAAATACTTTCATTTCTATGTTTGGGCTCTGGAGTCATCAGCAGACCTGGGCAGTGTGCCCTTGACCTCTAATGGATGTTGGGCTGGTGGATATTCAAGGCATTATTTGGGGAATTGGTAGACCCTATAATCCTGTGTGAGCAACGTGAAGTCAACACCCACACCCCCACCCCACCCCCCAAATCTGTAAATCCCAAACTCCCTGTGAAATACTGGAGGAAAGGGTGCAGAGGGTGAAAACAGTGCTTTGCTCCCTCCCAGACCTGCCAGTTGCAGAACCAGTCACTTGTACAGACCTATCATCAGAGTAGCCAAGAGTAGCCAGTACAAAACTACACAGACACAAGCACACACTCTTAAAAAGTTTTTATTAATTTTCATTGTTTTTTTTTTTTTAAAAAAAACAAACCCGTCAGTGCAACAGTTCAGTATCCCCTTCCTATCCCCCATCAGTAAGCAGTAATTTTAAAATCAGGAAATACCGAGTGCTGAAGCCAATGGGTTAGCATTTTGCTATTATTTCCTTCTGTCAAACTCTGAAAAAGTCCTCTGTATAAATTAAACAATGAAAAAAATGTTACTTTCAATTCTATGTCATTACAGTCAACAGAATCATAATAATGCATCTAAAATGTGTGTCCACAATATATCAGGTATACATTTTTGGGAAAAGAAAAAAAGGAAAAAAAATATGACATTCTAAGCTTGTTAAAAGGATAATGGTCCCATAGTTTTTATTAACAGGTTAGCAAAACAAAATCCAATGGATTACAATATTTACATGTTATTTGAAAAATAAAGTAGTGATAAAAGCATGTCACAATCATGATTTTTTTTTTTGATTTTTTTTTTTTTTTTTGAG
>NW_020799143.1:5228198-5256792 GCF_003259725.1 Athene cunicularia | reverse complement strand
GCCCACCCAACCCCGTTCATCACTGTTCAAGTACGTTGATTAGAATCACACCAAATGCTTATTCTGTTTTGGCCTCCGAGTTGTCTTGGAGAGGTTTGTCAGCAGCTACCACACTAACTGCTGTTTCACTGCTGTGGGAATAGTCCATTACCATTTTCTCAATGACTTCTTTTTCTTCTGGCAATGGACTAACAGTTTCTTCTACATCCTCCTTTGGCTGGCTGTCCTCACTGGTCCTGTGCTTGCTTTCATTCAGTGCCCTGGAAAGCCGAGTGGCAGAAAAAAGAAACGTTTACAGTCAATATAGAGAACAGAAAAGTCAATCTGTGTATCACATGAGGAGGAAAACCAAATCACTTTCTAAAAAGGCAGACACAAGCAGCCACACCATTGCCACCTCATGCTCTAAAGGAGAGGCGGTGGAATGAGGCTACCAGTGGGACCCATGACATTCCAGCTTTGAAACAAAATCTTTTATTTGTTTTACACTGGGACAGGTATGATGAGAGGGAAAAACCCCCATTCTGACATTTAAAAGTTTATTCCCCTTTCCTGAGTCCTTTGTAAACAAGACTTACAAGCACCAAACAAAGGCACAGGAAAAGAGTACTCTTCCCGAAGTGCTAATGATCCAGTAAAACTTCTTATAGGTTGCAACATTTCAAGTACTCATATTTAGGCAGACAAGACTACAGTGTAAGAGAAGTAGTATTTCTCATCCTATTACAGTTAACCTACTCTACTGTCTTCCGTATGTCAGCAACCTTGAGTGACATCTACTCTCTGAAGAAACTCTGGTCAGGAGAGATCTCCGCTACCAACAAGATCTCTAGAAGAAAAATTTTTGTTCCAGAGATGCCTATCTTATTGGTGATATGCATTATCTTATAGCGTGCAAACTCCTGTGGAAAGGTAAAGATCTTCACTATGCACATTTTAGGAGGAGTTCATTCAGATGGATTTTACTTTCCTGAAGGTCTTGACATTTCTCTGCACATAATTCTTTGCACTGCTATGCAGGTTTAGCTTCAAGCATGTGAAAAACAAAAAAAGGAGAAAAAAGCCACAGTTCCTTCCTAGAACATTCTGTATAATTTTCTGACATTTCTATGCTGCTCTGCTGGCAGACAAAATCAAAAGTACACTCAGGTAAAGTTAATCCTGGTCAAGCGGTATTCACCTTGGGACAATCTTAAGTTTTAGAATCACAGTTAAACCCTACGCTCCAGATCCACCCTGGGCAGCAGAGTTAAAAGGGATGAACAGGAACTCCTTGTGCAGAAACATCTGATGTCTGTACCCACACTTGTGATAGAACCATGTTTGCCTTCATCACAGGGCTTTTGGGAAGGTGAGGAATGGGGTGGGGGGGAATGAAGAGCCTTCTGTTACCTTTGGCTGATCGGCAAAAGAATGTAAACTAACTCACATGCCATGTCTCAGCACATGTCGCTCCCACTCAGAGCCTTCTGTAAATGACCGGCCACAGAACTCGCATGGGAACCGTTTCTCTGGCGCACTGCTGTCAGAAAACATCATGGGATCTGTAAAAATATAGTACAGCCCTTGAATTCAGAAGTGCCAGGGCAAGAAGGGACCACCTGTGATCCTGATCTGATCCCCTCTGCTGCACCTTCTCATCCCTGAGAGGCAAAAGGACTTACCTATCACATAACTGTGTGTGTGAAAATGCAACTCTCTCAAAGCAAAGTGGCACAGCAAGTGACAAATCCCATCCTAAGTCTTAAAGCATCTCTGCAAATAATGGTAACGAGTTACTACTCCCTGTTCCTGTATTTCAACAAGTGAAGAGACTGTGGAGTTTTAATTCAAAACCAGAACTGAGAAGTTTAGAGCTGAAATAACTTGAAAGCAAACTCAAAAACCCCACTAAAGCCCATCTATAATTTCTGAACTGGTACTACAAATTTTAGGAAACAAGGACTTAGTATATTTAACATCTGATCCTCGTAATAAACAGATATCCCTTCATCACAAAGTCTCATGCGTTAAGTCCTGCATCTTAACTGCACAGGTGTTTCATTCCATTCTAATCTTTTACACAAAGTGCTTGGGGCCTCATATGCAGAAGTGTCATGCATCTAAGTAATACAAGTGGTCACTGGCAGCTTAAGGAATGGTACTTCTGAAAGCCAATCTCCATATACGCACAGCCAGCTTTAACAAAAGATTAAATATTTTCTCACAAATTAACAAGATCACCACACAAGCCATTAAAAATAATTGCATAGACTATCTCACTTGATTCTTTTGCTGGAAATGAGACAGCACCATCTGCTCAGAACATTAATTCCTTAGCAGGGATCATCTTAAACAAGAAATCAACAGAATGTCTCTCTGACTCCACCCAAAATTATTTTGCATCATTTTGGTTCTGGTCTCTGCTCACTTGATTTCTTCACTCTCAGATGTACCCTGTTCAAGATCAGCCTATGAACTTAAAATTGCCCACATATCCCCTATTATCCATACGTAAGTCCTGTAAATATATTTTTGTGACATGTCTCTCACTAGTTAGCTTTTACTAAATTCTATATGGAATGATTCTTAACATAATTTTTTCCTCTTCCTCCTGAAAGAAAAAAACCCACTTTGTATTTCTTACTGTCAGTGATTTATTATGTTGTTAAACATCACAAAGTAAAGTGCTGTGTCAAGAGGAACACCAGAAACTAAGACAATGCCATTAGTTCAGTTTACATCTGGATTTTAATACCTTACACTCGGTACAAATTTATAAACACACTGTAAAACACAGATTAGTCATGGTACAGGGACAAATATTTGTGGAGGGTAAAAGTTTGAGAGGCAAATGTACTGTTCTGTGTAAGAACATACCTACTGTACAGTACACAATAGGAAGTATTCTGGGCCTCTGAAGAGAAGGTTGTATATCACAACACAGAAGCCATTATGGTCAAACAGGGAAGAGCTGTGGTTGTTCATCCTGGAGAAGGCTCCAGGGAGAACTCACTGTGCCCTTTCAAGAGGGCTTATGAGAAAGATGGAGAGAAACTTTTTACCAGGGTCTGTAGTGACAAGACAAGTGGCAATGGTTTTAAACTGAAAGAGGGTAGGTTTAGATCTGACATAAGGAAGAAGTTTTCTAAGATGAGGGTGTTGAGACACTGGAACAGGTTGTACAGAGAAGTTGTGGATAGTCCATCATTAGAAGTGTTCAAGGTCTGGCTGGCTGGAGCTTTAAGCAACCTGATCTAGTGAAAGGTGTCTCTCTGCCCATGGCAGAGGGTTTGGACTGTATGATTGTTAAAGATCCCTTCCAACCCAAACCAGTCCATGATTTATACTTGCAACTCCCATTAAGATAAGCAAGTGCTACTGTAATAAAACCACCACCTCTTCAGAAACACTATCTTGTTCACCCTACTTCCCAATCAATTTTGCTTCTCCAGATGTGAATTTGGACTGCTTCCCTGGAGGAGTATCAGGAGCTGCTCTTCACTGGGGCCTACATAAGAGAGGTAACAGACACCTGACCTCTCTGCAGTTTTCCCGCATCACATGTACAAGCACTCATGGTTATTTATTTTTGTTTACTGTGGAAAAACACCTTTCAATTCCAGTCTCTGCTAGGACCGAGACATGAATATCAGTAAAACACAGTCCCTCTGGGATGCAGTCCCTACCAGGGGGAGCTGTTTCTTTCCACGTGTATGCCAGACACCTTTTTTTTCTCCCCTCACCATCCTCCTCCTAGCTCAATCTTCCCAGCAGCCAACAGGTCCTTCCCTTTCCCATCCAAGACAGAAGTTCAGTTCTGCTGCCCAGCTCTGCCTGTTCACATGGCTAACAGCCCTTTTTTGATTCACTGTCCAACAATCCATTTGGAGAAGCAACACGCTCTTCCTTGCACCTTCATGCCAGTTTGAAGTCAAAGTGGAGAATCTAGGCAGCTGTTTGACTCACAGAAGAAATCCTAGTTCTGTTCAAGTCACTGACTTCAGAGGGTTCAGATAGCATTTGCTCCCAGACACTTCTCACACACTTTGCACACAGAGGCACTTCTCAACAAATCCCACTTCCTGCTGACACCACAAAGGCTAGAATGGTCAAAAGCACCCAAGTGGCATACAGGATTACACAGTTTAATGTGGTTTGAAAGCTGTAACAGCATTAGCCACTGTGACTGCCTGTATTTAAAACCATAGGTCTAGTCCTTTGCTACAGGACAAACCATTTCTGTTAGAGCTATCTTCTGAAACTCCACAAGGAGATGTCAACATGCAACTCAGCATCCTACCATGCCTTCAGTTCCTCTCTCGCTGGGACATTTTTTGAAAGTGTGCCTTGCATCTTGCACTTTATAGTGGTAACCTACAATTTGTCTAGAAAAATATAGACAATACAAGAAGATCTTTTCTAAATACCCTTGCTGTAGTAGGCGTAAGAGTTTTCTGCACCTTCTACCTATTTTAGTGTAATATATTAAAAATGCTAACAGATTAAGAAGGAGAAAAAACAATAATGGTGAAACATCTGGGAAGTCTGGAAAGAATAGCTGCAAAACACAACTTGGAAATATGCATGATTTTTTTAGACTGGTCATCTGAACAAGCATGCAGGAATCATTTTAGCCAGACACAGACTAAAAAAAACACAGATACAGGTGAAAGAAGCACAAAATAAAAATTAGAATTATTAAGACACTATCCCTTTGCTTAATTACTGATCCCATGAAACACGGGGATAACACCTATTATCCCTGCAAATTTTAATCTCCAGCACAGAACGTGATATTTTTACATTTTCACAGTGTAACCAAAAGCCAATTTAAATAATGAACTTCACCTTGTGTTGTCCCCATCCCCATGGTGCATTTACGGGATTTGTAAGGCTTGGCAGATAGCACCTTCTTCTCCTTGGTTTCAATACCATGACTTCCACGGTCACTTCAGCACCTGTGCTTCTATGTAATGCTAAGGTAATCCTCACAAGGACAGCATGACTCTTCATCCCCTGCTATTTGTGGGTCTATACAAAACATTAATCAGCCTGCCAGATCTGCAGCTAAGGTGAGCTCGTGCTTTAGACAAATCATTACACACTGTTCCAGGCATGAAGCTCTGATGGTCAAAGCTGTCCCCAAACAGACACACAAGCATCTTTCCACATGAGTTACTAACGTTAAACTTTGAAATGCATATAGAACAAACATCCCTTTCGGTCCTCCTCTGATTTTTCTACTGTTAGACCTAAGATCTTGTGAAGGCTATTTTTCATCAAAAATGGTTTCCTATCCAACATGTTTTTTTTCTCATTTAAATAAAAGTTATGACTAATCATGCTTGAAGTGCTGGTGATAAGCACAGACTGAATTTACAGTGCAGGGACACTAAAAAAGCTCGATGCTGGGGCCTTGCTATTAAAATAAAACAAGCATGATCTGAGCCTCTCTTGTTCTGTAAACAACCTGTGAATCCAGAAATGGGAATTTTTCAATGTCTGAAAAATGTAGGGGGACACATTTTCTTTTGTGAGCAACTCCGGAGTGAGTTTGAAAGCTGAAAACCTGGGAGAAAAAAGGTAAATATGGTGGCATACCTTTAGTTAAAAGTACACAGTACTTGGCTAACTTTGGTCATCAGCATCAAGAGGGCACGTGACCCCAGGAATCTAACATTCAGACATTACAGTTCTACAGATGTTAAAGAGTTGTGAACTTACTGCACTTGTCTGATGAGCTGTGCACCAGAGCAGACTAGACAACACACAGTTTACAGAGATAATGCAATAATCTGGTTTTCATGGGGGAAGGTTGTTGGAAGGACAAGAAACCCTTAGTTCAATTTACAGAGAACTTACTTTTTCCATGCTGATCTAACTTCAACCAAACCAAAAGCATTAGCAAGCACATGGCCTAGCCTTGCTGAAGTCAGTGGAATTAGTCTGAGATACAAACTTAAGCACATGTTTAAATATACAAGGGTAGCAGGTGGGGCATGGACCTACTCAGGCTCCAGAGCTGCCAACTGCAGCACTGCAACAGGACTGACTGTCTGACAAGGAATGCTGGACACAGACTTAAGAACAGCCACAAAAGGTCTGGCCACTACCCCTCCATCTCTTGATTGAACAATGCCAAGTGAAAAGCTGAAAATTGGTTACCAAAACAGAAAACCCAACAAACAACTAAAATACTCCACTTATGTCCTTTTCCAAGCCCTTAGAGATGTTATCTACAAGCAGGTAAGTCACAGATGCTATCTGAGTTTTCTCATAGTGTGTATTTTCTTAACAGACAGAAAACTTGTAATAAGGATTAGAAATACAAGATTCCCCCAGGAGCCCTGTCTTGACAAAAACCCCATTCTGCTCCTGCTGGCATGCCTGCATGGCTCTACAGGAATGTGCTGTAGAGTCAACAGCTGACCTTGCTTGGCATGTTGCAGTGCCAAAAAAAAAAAAAACCAAAACTGCACTGACCTCTCTCTTCAGTCTTGTGGCTTAACTCTTCTTCTTTTTCTTCTTCATCACTGCTGGAGCTCTCTGTTTTCCCCTTCATTTGTTCCAACTGGTCCAAGTTAACCCGTCCCACCAGCTCAAAATTACGACTCACCTTTGAAAGAAACACTTTTGTCAGCAATCAGCACAATCATCAACTAATCAGAAAAATCATCATATATGCAAAACAAAATCGAATACACCCCAAAGCCTGATCAGCTAGAGGTGACATGCAGTCACCTAATCAAATTAACACTCAGTTCTTTTCAATGACAGTGATTCTTCTTTTGCTGTTTATTCTGCATTTTTGGTTTTCAAAAATTAATGACATTCATAAACCCCTCTCATTTCTTCCTCGTTTTGATGTATTAGAACAGAAAAAAAAATCCAAGAAATGCAAAACACTTAAAGTTTTATCATTCTTTTATGGGACCATTCAACCACTGTGATCAAACACTGCTACTGCATATCCACACTGAACGAAATTCTTTGTGACTGGTTCATTCAGCTTCATTCATGAAAGGATGGGTCTTTTATTAAGCACGTGGCTACTGTGTGTCACATACACTTTCACTCATTAATAACGGATTAATTTTCATGAAGGGCTGCAAAGTGCTTGCAAACTGATACACAGACTATAATGGGAACATTTCACACAGCAGTCAAATTCAGCTAACCCTAGGGTGAAATGCGCCAGCTACTTAACAGCTCACAGCAGCAGAATGGAAAGAGCAGTTTAGGGCACAGAAGTCAGGAACTCCATCCACCACATCCAACAGAAAGAGTAGAGCAGTCCAGATTTACAGCAGAGGTGGAGAGCCTGGAGCATGGACTCGGGCTAATACTTGTTGGATGACAAGTGCCCTCTGAGCTCATTGATTACTGCTGGGAAGGATTCTGGATTCATCTTTCATGCAAAGAGATAGCCCTTCAGCAGCACAGGCGCTGAGCCACAGAGGCAGAGAGGATGGAGACAGAGGAATAAGCTCAGTACAACAACTCCTGCAAGATGGTCAATGAAGTATCAACAACCACCGAGTACTTTTTATCCCTCTGTGGGAAAGGGAATGTGAATAAACCTAAGGAGCATGTGAATTAGACTGTAGTATACCTCCAAATATAGCAAACTATCCTAAATGCGGTTGGTGTGCAGATTCCTCGCCCTACTCCATACAGACAGCAGCTGTGATGAGGTTCTCTGACATAACATGTTACTCACTGAGAATTAAACAAACGAGACCACATGCAAGGCATTTAGTTCAACATGCTCATGTGCAGGAACTCTTTCAGGTGCAAACATATCACCTGGGTATCCAAGCCCAGAACATGGATACAAAGTAGTGAGATATAAACTAGGAAAGAGAAATGGGGAAAAGATACCCTAAACTGCTGGCACCATCACTGCAGGTCCAGATTGGATGGGAGAGCTAAGTGAAGGAATAAACTTCCCAGCCTGATGCACTGTGTCAGAAGAAAAAGGAACAGTGCCTCCTACACAGGCCAAGTGCATTGCTGTGGTGACTAGGAGGTGTGGAGCATCTCATGTACTCTGTGAATTGCAGAAGACTGTCCAGAAGTAATATAGAAGAGGGCAGATAAGCATGGCAGGACAAACACTATTTTGGCATCAGCATGAAAAGTTTTGCTGGGACTTCTGCTGCTAATACTGTCAACATAAGTGTATTTGGCTGTAAGGAATGTGTCAGTCAATGAAGCAGGAGTGAGTTTTTAGGTATGACCTGGGCAGCTCAACACCAACAGATGGAGGCATATAGCGCCTCCTGCAAAGAGGAAGCACTCTAACAAATACTCCAAAATACATCCTAGTTCTAGAACTTAATAGTCACTCAGCTACATTGCTCATAGTTACAGAAATACAAAGCTCGAAGTGTGTAGAAAGCCTCTAATGACTTCTCAAAGACTGGATCAGGTCTGTGCTCAGGCACTCCACAAAAACACCAAAGCAGTCTTAACTTAGGACCTGATTACACTTGCTGTTTATCTTTCCCTTGTTAAATGTAAATGGAGATGTATTGCCCTCTTTGTTATTAAAATATGCATGGCATGTCACACTGCCAACTTGCCAGAGCAATCTTGTTTGGAATCTCCTGTTTTTTAGAGAGGCTGAATCACACAGACTTAATATTGTTTCACAATGTTATTTTTTACCCCTCTTTAAATAAACCAACTACACACAAGTGCCTTTTCCAGATAATCATACTCTGCCTACACCAGTCTGCCAATTCTGATCAATCTGAACAGCTTTAAAACCCCTCAATTTTGAGTTTCTAAAGAAAAAAAATAACAGAAAACAGAGGAAGTAAAGCCCAACATGGGATTGGCTTCCAGATTTGGTAAGAGAAAGTAAAAATAGCCAGTGGCAAGTTGGCTACTCACAGTTGACATACAAGTAAACTAATATAACATTTACAAAGAGTAGACTGCTGCAAATTAAAACTATTTGGATGTTACCTTGTGCTCATCTCGAAGGTGAGCGTCCAGCTCCTCTGTGTGTTTGGTCTCATAGTAGCAGAGTTGGCATTTGTAAGGTTTCAGTTCATTGTGCTTCTCTATGTGCTGCTGCAAGCTCTCATCACTGGAGCAGGTAAAGGTACATTTATCACAGCGGAAAACAACTCCCTGCAAGTACTTTGACAGTTTGGAACGGCAGACTTCAATGGGAACGACCCGTTCTTCTGTAGGGATAGGACAACATTCACTTAAATTTTATGAAATACCAAGTCCACATCTCAACAGTTTGGGCACTACCACCCACACAAAGAACAGGATCCGCTATATGGGTAGGCAGTCCGTCTATAAAGAAATGTGAGCTAAGATGGACTGACACAAACCTCACAATTCTTCCTGCAATGACAGGGTTAATCCTCCAGTGCAGGTGCTCAACACAAATGTAACTGCTTAATGGATGAAGAGGATGGGAATGGAGGTTTTGGGGCAAATGAGACTCCATCTGTGAGTCAGAGTAGCAGAGCCCGGGAATACAAAACCAGCCATAAGTCAGCTAGGCCAAAATTCCATTTTGGTTCAGTACTTGACAACAGCCAGGAACGGCTGCTAGCAATGTAATAAAAAGGGAAGCTGCAGGGTGTTTGCCAATGCATCACCCTGCTGGCTCTATAAAAATCAGAGCTGGTATCCTCACCATCACATCTAAAGTTACTCTCTGGGGACTGAGAGGGTAAGCAAGGCAGCACCTTTTCCTGGAAGAGTTCAGACAGGGGCAGAAACTTCCCAACACACCCACAGCTTTCAGAAAGTTCAGATTCAAAATCTGTACGTATGGTGTACTGAAAATGCTCTTGCTGAGTTTTTAAACTCTCCACTTCTCAAACAAAGCACTGACGTTTAACAGAGCAGCAATTAATTTCAGTCATTTGACAGAGACAGAATCTGATGTGTGTAACACTCATCCACTGTGATTCCTCGAGCTGTGCACACAAGGGAAACCTCAAATTTGATCCTCCAGCTGAGGGTCACCAGAAGATCCTCATTATGGGCTTTTGTTAGCCAACTGGCCTTTTGAACTAGAACAATGAAATTTAGTATTGTTACTCCTTATGGACTGCAGATTAAAAGAGGAGTTTGATCCTCCTCATGAAGGTTCATCCCTAACAACAGATTAAAACGAATGAAAAAAAAACAGGCCTGAATTTCAGATGGTAACCAAGAAAGCTAGGGGAATGGGAGGCAGGGCAATCCATGTATGGGTCTGAGTCAACGGAACCTTTTCTTTAGTGAGGGTAATATCACATTCAAAGGCAACTACAGAAATACAAACTCCCTTAGGGTTTCTGGAAGGTAGCAAAAACTCCACTGTTCACTTTTGGCCAATCCACATGCCACCACTGCTCAAGAGACTTTTTCTACAGCCCAACAAAATATTCCATCATGCTCAGCTTCTCCCTGAACACAAAAGTTATCCTATCTCATAACCTTCTCTTTGGTCACCTCAAAAAGTGGAAGTTTTCCCAAAGACATGCCTTTTTTTTAAAAAAAAAAAAAAGTGGACTTGTCTTTTTTTTGTACACCAACAACAGCTTCTCTAGCTATAAAGACAATAAGTTGTGGTGATTTAGGGTGGGAAAATGGGAGGGCAGAATTGGATCTAAGAGACAAAAGAATTTAAAGGTGTGGTTCTGGGCTGCTGAGTTTTTACAAGGTTGCTGCATCTGTCCATTTTTGAAAGTCAAGAGGAGTTTTCAGAAAGAGAAATAGTAGTTAAAATATTTGAAAATTCACTTTTCCTCTAGCACCTGCCACAGATCCAAAAAGGTAAAACATGGGATGGTATAAAACTTTTAATCTACCAGTCTGGAGTAATGCAGCATTCCTTAATTCACATTAGCAAAACCCACTATAATACAATCACACACACACACTCCCCAGACCAAAGGCAGCACAATAACATGAGAAAAGTAAAATAAACATAATTATCAATTCTAGCCTGAAGGATTTCACTTTCAGGGGATGATTCAAAACTTTTATATGATGTATTCACGTCCATGGGCTTCCTCCAAGTAATGATGTTGGAACTTGCAGGGTTATTTGCATCTAGAACCTTACATTTTGTAAGGTGATGCTCTCATCTTCAGCTTGCCCCTACAAAGCTCTGTTTATTTAATTACTCATTTAGAATCCACTTATCATACCTGGGCAGCTGACAAAGCGACAACAAATCATAAAGCCCCATATACAGATTGAAAGAGGTAGCTTCTTTATCTTTGTCTAAACTTTTTCAAAAGTTTAGCAGTGTTTAGACAAAGACAACTTCACAAAAATATGTTCTGAATTGTGGAACAAAGAGGTGTAGTTAAAAAACCACGAAATAAACACCTAAAAACATCATCTTGGTTTAAGACATCAAATCCTTCCATTAGACTGAAATATTCAGGCTAATTTTAATGCAGATCAGAGACTAAGTTGAAAGCCCATTAATGCACAAGGTATGTGCAGTACAGTAACTCAAAGCAGACATACACATTTTTTATAAAGGAGCCCAGGACTCTTATCAGTCTTTAGCTGCAAGGAAAAAATCTTTACTTACATCTTTACTTTATACAAGTAATATACATAGTTATATATATTATACAAGCATATACAAGTTATTTCCTTCCCTTAAAGGTAAACCAAGTACAAACAAAACAGTCCTGCTATCTAGACATAGACCCATTATTTGGTCATGTTGGGTGTTTGAAAATATGTACTTTTGCCTGCAAATCCAAGCTACAGTCACAAAACACCTAGCATTTGCATTCCAGTAGCCAAAAGCAAGCACAGCACAAGGGTTCTGCATGTATCAATGAAGCTGTGTGTAGAAGGGATAATGCCAGAAACAACCACGTGCAAGTAATGAGGACGAATGAAGCCTTAGGGGAGGTAAAATGAATTTCAAAATTTGACCTTTTTATTTTAAAGTTACTATTCAAGAGAAATGGATGTGATTTCTATCAATTGGAAGAACAAAATCACTATTTGTACCAGGAAGAGAATAAAATGTTTGCTAAAAGATGATAAAATAATGCCCCAAGGATTTTAAAGCAGACCCAGTAAAGATCTTCTAAGTTGTATTCAGCCCTGGAAAACACCAGTGTGTTTCAAAATGTGTGATGGGAATGCTACTGGAAGGAATAATGAAAATTAATTGTATTATCCAGACTAAATTAAAGGCCAGCACCTCTTCTGGCCACAGAGTAAGATTTCAAGGTTTCTTCTGTGTCCCCTCTCCCCTGTCTCACCTGTCAAAAAGGCCAGGAAGAACTCGAGAGCCAACCTTCTCTTCACCTACCTGCACAGCAGCCTCTAGGTGTGTCCATCGCCTGCTACATGCCACCCGTAATGAGTCTGTGCTCCCTCTGTACCCACAAAAGGGATGGTGAGCTGCTTTTACACTTGTGAGGAATAGGTGATAAATAGAGGAAGGCTCTTGGAAGCTTCCTGTTTGTCCTTATTCTTAATAGGACAAATCCTTGCCTAAATTTTTCTTGATAGGCAGTCAGGCTTCTAGCTGATAATGCTTTCGCCCTCTAAAACTCAGCTTCTCTAGACACTCAATTAAGAGGCAAATATACTCTCCGTTTCAAGCACATGCTGTTTTACCAAGAATTAGGTGTGCAGCAACTTGGAAGTAATGTAAGAGTCATGCATCTGTAAATATGCCTGTTTACACAGTAGGAACATTAACTATGAATGGATCAAATCCTTCACTCTTGATTTTACACACTGCACCTCTCCACCTACTTCAAAACCAATTTTCTTGGACCACAGCTCAGGGCTATGCCCTTGTTTTACCAGTGCAATGGCTATAAGACAGGAAGGCTATCTCAGACAACATTAACTGTGTCTCAGTCTCTCTGTATGTTAAATCTTGTCAAAATTGTCTGCTTCAGCTGCTACACAATTAAACACAACAGTAGAGGTTTTTCAGATGGATATATGTACCAGAAAGAACCTTTATCACCTGGATGCCAGAGAAACCTCTTATCCTTCCCTCAGTGGCTTCTGAGACTTTATCAGCTATAATTCCGTTTGCTTTAAAACTTCTCTTACTCTGTTTTACCTCTCCCAGTGCTCTAGTGGGTACACCATTATGTCCTTTGATATTCACTTTGTTTCAGCAGCACAAAGGCTTGAGGCTGGTTTGTGAAACTGAAACAACAGCTCTATAAAAGAAGAGATCCACAGTCTCACTTACCCAGGAGGTAACCACCTCCTTGCAATTGGTCTGAAACAGCTCTGTATGGACAGTACAGCTCATGAAGTGCTCTTCTACTTCTGCAACTGAACATTCCCAGCGTCAAGTCTATGCATGATGGAAAACACCTTAACTAGACCCATCCAGTTCTCCCTCAGCTTGTCCATTTGTATTTTAAAGGTCTGGCAGTGTCCACTGGAGCTCTGGCACAGCCAGTAAACAGAGCATACCTCAGCAGCACTTGGAACTTCACGGTCCCCTGCACAGGGGTCAACTAAACCCACCCTCTGAGAAGTAATTTTGGAGTATGCCCTGAAGCTGGGCAAAATCCCACACAGCAACACCTTCAAAGACAAGAAGTAAAAGCTAAAGCATCTGCCAAACTCTTACAACCAAAAAAAGGAAGCTTTGTAATGTGCTTTCTGAATCACTGACAGGTCATTTTTCCCAGATGTTCCTTCAGAATAACCCTGCTAGCAGATATAAATTTGTACAAACTCTGCCAACCTCACTGCTTTGGTACGAGGAGGACTTTAAGCTACCAACACTGAAAAGAGGTATGTTACAAGGAATTATGATAGCGCTTGTCACACCAGGAACCCCTCCAGGAAAAAGATGGCATGCAAAACTTGTGTTTGCTCACCACCAATACCCTACTGTGAAACTCTGCCCAACCTGCAAGCAGGCAGAGTGCCATCCCAACACATGGGTTTGGATTTCAACAGCCAAGAGACCATCTACAAGCATCAAGTGTGATAGCTGTGGGCAGGAATCCCAGCCCAGAGAGCCCAAACAGCTGTCTCTTCTGAGCTAGCAAGCCTGCAGTTAATGGAATGTAGGAATCCTTAATCCCACTTTTAGCTGGCTTAAAAAAGAAAGAAAAGGTGGAGATAGAAAAGGAGTCTTACAGAAAAACAAAAATATGATAATATGTGTATTTATCCTAAGAGTGCCGAAGAGAAGAAATTCAAGCGAGTAATCAAGCGATACTTTGCGGCCACTATAGTTAGTTGACCCATCTTGAGTTAATGATAGCAATGCCTTTATGGTAACAAGGACATAACCAGGAAACAACTCTGGCCTAGATCAGAGCTTCAAATTAGGGCAACTCTTCCTGAACAGGTGTTTGAGGACTGTCAGCATATCCAGAGGATTTAAAATCTGTCCTGTTTCAGGGCTAACTCTGAATTTTACAGGAAATCAATAAGAAGCATCATTTAGAAATGAAAGATACTCAAGGGAGATGACTTATTCAACATAATTGTCCTTATGTACAGAGGGGAAAATTTAATGAAACCGGTCTGAAAGAACAATGCAACAAGGGCATTGTCCAGCACTCCTCTCATGAGATACAGACACATACAGGGATTTTGTTACCTCTGTGCAGAACTATATGGTCAATCATGTTGCGTTTGTATTTGGTGTGATATAGGCAAAGAGGACAGCGGAGGTCTTTGGGTCCTTCCTCAGGAACTGCCGAATGCCCAGCTTCCACGTGCATAGTAAAAGCAGATCTGTGGAACAGGACAGAGAGATGGAAGCAGTCAGAAGAGGTGTGCAGGGAACGATGAAGTGTCACAGCTCTGTAAGGGATGTGTCATGTAAAATGGTACAGATACCACTCTGCCTTGTCTTCACAGTGCCATATGAGTAGCACATGAGCAGAGGTATTTGCAGGCTTATATCCTCAGGTAATAAACACTCATTCTGACAAGATATTCTCTTGCATGAGTTTCTCCGTAGCCACATTGCAGTAGTTAAGGTAGCAAAAGAATTCCTTTCTTTCATGCTCATTATTTGTCTTCAGGCTGAAATATTCAGTGTACTTTCTCTGGCAAAGATTAGATTTTTAGGAAGATAAACAAACAAAATCTATCAGCCGTTCTGGACTTGCAGAGATGAGGACAGACTTATTTCTGGAGGCAGATAACATCCTTAACCACTTCTGTCCTTGTAGCCCAAAACCAGCTAAAACGTTTAGATTGATACAAACCAGTCTTATGTTCACAGTGAGTTTGACACTGAATAATTAATTTTTAAAGCATCAGCTGTAAGGACTGAAACTCCAGGACTAAGAATACTCTACTTATTAATGTGGAGTTATGAATGAATACTCCGTAGTACTTCTGAACAAAATATTTAATGATGGCATTACACTGGCTGCATACTTAAAGGTTGCAAGAGACATGCGTATAGAGGAAATGGAGTGTAAAACTATCTAACCACAAGCTCAACTACTGAAATGAGAAGTATCTGTAAACTTGGAGCACCTGGTCATTTTTTCCTAAAGCACTAGTAAAGCCTGCAAAAGCTAAGGAGCTTGCCACATGAACTAGAATTAGAAGTGTCTTTGAAATTCTTCAAGACTGTTAGCTTGAACACAAAGCAATTTACTAACACAACTGGCTTTGGGCTCAATCCAGTGATCACTGAATTCTACAGGTTTATTTCTATCAACTTCTGAGTGCTTTCATGTATTTAAGATTCCATGATGAGTTGAAGAAGGGTTTTTTTTTGTCCTCTTCCCCACTTTTTTTTTAAAGACAGAAAACATGCTGTGCTTCTAAAAGAAGCAAGACAATTTCTGAATGTTTGAGACACCACATGAAAGAACACTACTCCCTTATGCAACTATGAACGTGTTTAAATGCTGCCTGATTTAAGATTGATTTCATTTCATCCAGGTAGAAGAAAATGGCACCCACATGATATGAACAGACTGAATGGAACTTTACGTTGAACGGACCTTGAATGGCAATTGCTGGTAATCTTAACAACAGATAGTAATCAGGAAATAAAGCACAAGCAGCAAATTTTACCATACAGGCAGCAAATGGCTGAAGCAACAGAGGCTAGAAACATGTAACTAGAGGTTGCTCTTATGTGGATTCTCTCAGGTTTGTGCTCAATATTTTCAACAGAACTCCTCCCCTTTATCCAGTCATACTGCTTACTGTCACCAGTCTCCTAAGAATTTAACAGGTTTGAGACCTCAATGTCAGCTGAGGGTGTTATGTTCGAGGGTCCAGCATATCAGGTAGAAATGATGAACAGCACAGGTGCACAGGCCTTTTTTTTTCTTACAGAACAGCAGCTAAAAACACACACAAACACACATAGCACCGAGTTTTAAAATTTTGCACATCTAATAGGATTTTCTGAAACATTTCTGTATGCTATCAGATATGCTAAAGAATGCTTCGCATTTCAGCTGGATAGATGGTGGGAGAAGTAAAATTATATGAGAGGTTTCTTCAGAAAGGTGATACAAATTTTCCTGTCATTCTTGGACACTTAATTGGCCCACGCTTCATGATTGTTGCACCAGGAAATTACTTTCCTGGTAAAAAAAATTTCACACTTGAGGATAAGGATAGCCCCTCTAATTGCCTGTGCTGAAGAAAAAATACTACTTTTACTATTTCCTTCAGCAAGTAAACTGGCCCCCTGCTGGACCTGTTGTTCACAAACAGAGAAGGACTGTTAGGGTGATGTGACAGTTGGAGATGGTCTTGGGTATAGCGATCATGAAATTATGAGAGTTTTTTATTCTTGAAGAAGTAAGGAACGGGGTCAGCAGAATTGCTACCTTTGACTTCGAAAGGGCAGACTTTGGCCTCTTTAGGAGACCAGTTGACAAGATTTCCTTGGGAGGCAGTCCTAAAGGGAGAAGGAGTCCAGGAAGGTTGGACATTTTTCAAGAAGGAAATCTTAAAGGTGCAGGTGCAGACTGTCCATGTGTGTCAAAACACAAGCCAGTGGGGAAGAAGACTAGACTGGCTGAACAGAGAGCTCTGGCTGGAATTCAGGGAAAAAAATAGAGTTTATGACCTTTGGAAGAACGGGCAGGCATCTGAGGAGGACTACAAGGATGTCACATGGTTATACAGAGAGAAAATATGAAGGGCCAAAGTCCAAGTAGAATTTAATCTAGCTACTGCTACAAAAGACAATAAAAAATGTTTCTATAAATAACATTAGCAACAAAAGAGAATCTCCTTCCTTTATTGAATGTGGGGGGAAACATAAGTGACAAAGGATGACTAAAAGGCTGAGGTACTTAATGCCTGCTTTGCCTCAGTCTTCAGTAGTAAGACCAGCTGTTCTCCAGGTACCCAGCCCCTGAGCTGGAAGGCAGGGAGCAGAATGAAGCCCCCATAATCCAAGGGGAAACAGCTAGTGACCTGCTACACCACTTAGGCACACACAAGTCTATGAGGCCAGGTGGGATCCACCCAAGGGTACTGAGGGAGCTGGCAGAAGTGCTCAACAAGCCACTTTCCAGCATTTATCAGCAGTCCTGGCTAACCGGACAGGTCCCAGTTTGACTGGAGATTAGTAAATGTGATGCCCATCTACAAGAAGGGCTCAGATGAGAATCCAGGGAAATTACAGGCCTGTTGACCTGACCCTGGTGCCAAGGAAGGTTATGGCAGAGATCATCCTGAGTGGTATTATGTGGCACGTACAGGACAACCAGATGCTCAGGCCCAGTCAGTTCATGAAAGGCAGGTCCTGCCTTGACAAACTCGATCTCCTTCTACGACAGGGCGACCTGCTTATTGGATGAGGTAAAGGCTGTGGATGTTGTCTACCTTGATTTTAGTAAGGCCTTTGATACTGTTTCCCACAGCATTCTCCTGGTGAAACTGTCTGCTTGTGGCTTGGATGGGCACACGCTTCGCTGGGTAAAAAACTATCTGGATGGCTGGGCCCAGAGAGTTGTGGTGAATGGAGTTAAATCCAGCTGGCGGCCGGTCACGAGTGGTGTCCCCCAGGGCTCGGTTTTGGGGCCACTCCTGTTTAACATCTTTATTGATGATCTAGATGAGGGGATCACACCCTCAGTAAGTTTGCAGATGACACCAAGTTGGGTGGGTGCGTTGACCTGCTTGACAGTAGGAAGGCTCTACAGAGAGACCTGGACAGGTTGGATCTATCTACAGAGGGACTGAGAGGCTGGAAGTGACTGTCTCCCTGTATTTGACACTGGTGAAGCCACACCTCCAATACTATGTTCAATTTTGGGTCCTCCACTACAAGAAAGACATTGATGTACTGAAGTGCATCCAAAGAAGGGCAACAAAGCTGGTGAAGGGCCTAGAGAACAAGTCTTATGAGAAGCAGCTGAAGGAACTGGGGTTGTTTAGCTTGGAGAAAAGGAGACTGTGGAGAGACCTTATCACTCTCTCTACATGAAAAGAGGCTATAGTGAGGTTGGTGTTGGTCCTCTCCCCAGCAACAAACAATAGGACAAGAGGAAATGACCTCAAATTGTGCCAGGGGAGGTTTAGATTAGCTATTAGGAAAAATTTCTTCACTGAATGGGTTATCAAGCATTGGAACAGGCTGACCAGGGAAGTGGCGGAATCACCATCTCAGGGGAATATTTAAAAGACATGTAGATGTGGTGTTCAGGGATGTGGTTTAGTGGTGGACTTGGCAGTGTTAGGTTAATAGTTGGGCTTGATGATCTTAAAGATCTTTTCTAGCCTAAATGATTCTGTGATTCTAAAACCTATTGCAAGGACTTACTGTGCTGTTGTCTGCAGCAGATGGCACTGGCTGTTGTAAGAGAGAGGAAAATAGATTACATGGATGCTGCTGTGATCTGGCGTGGCATTTCCTATGTTCTCTCCTTGGTCAGCAGTGTCCATGTTTCTGTTAGCTACAGCCACTTCTCAAATATCTCAGCAGTCAAGTGCTAAAAAACCCCTTATGAGTTCAGTTTATCTGTTTTGCACAGAACTTACTTAAAGCCTGTATAAAAGGAACAATCTTTGCACTTGAAGAGTTTTTTCCCTCCGTGCTTGTCACGGTAGTGACGCCGAATGCTCTGTATGTAACCCGAGGAGAATTCACAAAATTCACAGTTAAGGATGACTTCTGTTTTTTCCACTCCTGCAGCACTCCCAGAAAGTGGGATCGGGCTGATGTTGTTGTTGTTCCTGGCCAATGCTGCAGACTGGTAGTGGTTCAACTGCTGCTGAACATCAGGAGGCTCAGAGTATGAGGAGTCTGTGGAGAAACAGAGGGAAGCTGTTATTCCAGGTGGGTCAAGAAATCTATAAATGTTGGATGCCTCCTCCAGCACCTACTGGCTTTTATAGGGGATTGATCTAGATGTTGGTTATGAAATCCACTGACAGCTTTCTGAAGGGATTAAGAGGTGTAGCACTTCTTAATCTAATCTACTGTATATTTAAAGGTGATCCATATAAATTATGCTTTTTAGATCTGATTTGAGGAGGAAAGAAGTGACAATTTAAATTAAAAGTAGTCTAAAAAGAAAACTGGTTTTAAGACACTTTTAATTTGTGACAGTAAAGCACATTAATCATACTGCCAATTATTTATGTTTGGTGCATAAACAAGACCAGATCTTCTCAAATGTCTTATGTCAGTTTACACCAGATTAACATTTGGCACAGGATACATGTAAATAGTCTATCTAAAAGTGAAAAAATAAAAGAAAAGAAAAATAAATGGATACTCTTCCCTACTCATTCACAGAATTATTTAATAAACCCACATCAAAAGTTAACTGTAGTGAAACAAAAGGTAAATTCAAGTTCTCTTAGCTGATGATGTTTGAAATTGTCATCCTCATAAAAAAAGGCATTTAAACATAAATTGCAGCAAAGCAAACTTCTAAACTACACCTCCTTAGAAGCTGCTAAGTTTTGCTCTACTGAGAAAGATCTCTTTATATAGATATGTCTGTACAGACAAATCCCTTCTACAACCCAGCAGAACTCTCTCATACCATTTTAATGGCATGTGGAGAAACACTGTCCAGAGATGCCTCTGAAAATGAAAGCTTTAAGATTTTAGTTGGACCCAGAAAAATAAAGGAGCAGGGGAGGGTGGTGTTGAACCTTTCCCAACACACTGCTTGAACATGGAGGTTAGAAATTCATTTGCTTTGTCCTATATAACGCACAGCTGCCCATGAATGTCACACATTAAAGCGGACATATAAAGCTTAGATGAATTTCAGTGTAACTTTCATGAAAAGAAGACAAAAGGCTCTTTTATTAATCTTTTTGGAAGAAGGTGGGGAGGAAAAAAAGCAAGGTGTGCGGGGAAGTAGGGATACAAACTGTACCAGCCACCTCCTGCTTTGATGGGTACTTTATTTTCTGAAGCTTAATTCCCCAAGGCTAGATGTGTAGGAATTCTCTAACAGATAAACTTGTGGGAACTTAACACCATCCATTCTAACCGATTAGTATAGGGAAACAAAAAGCAAACAGGCCCATACAGTACTCAATGTGGGGAATTCTCCACCTGTCTTCAAAAGAGTAAAATGTTTGTTTTCTCACTACTACAGAATGGCATTTATACATGCCCAAGAAACAAACTAACAACAGCAAAAAAACCCAAACACACAAACAAAACACAAACAGGAGATAAATGTCTCCAGGCTCCCCTGGCTTCACCACCAGGTGTACAACAAAGACAAAGGTAGAGACATGAATGATTCTGGTAAAAGGAACAAAATACTTTTTTGTTTTCCTATCCAAGCCTCATGAATTGAGGCTGGATTACAATGCAGCATTTAACATCTCTTGTTTCCACCACTTCTACAGCAGGTTTGCTCACCATGAGGGCTCACAGTGAGTTCCATCCATTCAAATGTCAAGGCTTTATTTCCCTTGTGCTTCAAAGAGGCTCCCCACTTCCTTTACTTTGGCACGGGACAGGCCTGAGGAGCTGCAAACCTCTGTAGAAGTCTCTCCTCCCTCAAAGGCAGCAACCATGTACTCACCCTCTTTTGGAACAGAACCTTGAGGCTCAAAATGATGCATGGTTAGACAGATTAACTGTCAGACAGATTTCCTGACAATAATTTGAGAGCCTAAAAAAAGTTCACAGCACTGGAAACAGTTCTTTCTGTATGTGTACTAATTTACAAATTACTTGTAGGGTACTGATTAAAGTCTAGTTTGTAGCTTACTGTTCCCTTCCTCAGGAAGAAGCGATCAAAATTTTCCATCATATCATCAAGGTTCCTAGTCAAAGCCTCAGTGATATCCATTGCTAAGAAAGTTACAGGTTTAAATATCATTATTTTCAGAACAAGGAAGTTTTGATGTTGTTTGGAAGATCTACTGTACTTCAGATGTTTTTACTTCCCCTATCATCTGGTGTCTATTATTCCAGCTTTCAAACTTTCAATCAGATATTTCTGTGGAATCTGGTATGTGAAAACTGCAGAAGTAGATAGCTACATGTCTATTCCCACAGGAAAAAAAAAGTACACAGAGTAGCTCTCCTTGTCATCAGGAATAGCCAAAAGCAAATTCTACCTTTAGTATTTTAATTCTTACTTTCTTTCAACCAGGACTCATGCTGGCCACTGTACAATTTTTAGTGTATTGATCCATTACAATTAAGATATGATATTTACAGAAAAAAAGCTATCTGAAAAGCTTATACAGAGAGTCTTACACTTAAACAATGGTGGCATGCATGTCCCTAGTTCTGTCTGTATATTCTTCCTTTTCCCTTGCCAAATGCTTTCATTATTTTGCAGTCCTTCTGGAGTGCAAGACTTAGCACTTCCTGAAGAAAAACACCCAGGATTAACACATGTGTATAAGACTTCTCTTGGTTTCTGAGAACCAGCTTGCCAGGCAGCTGTCCTAGCATGCAAGTGCAACCCTGTTCCACCAGAAACACTTCGGACAGAGTCCAAAGTCGACTAAAGGCACGGGAGGTTTTCCACCGTCTTCAGTGAACCACACTTCTTCATGCCCACTCCAAAACCAGTGAAGGCAGTGCAAAGATAGCAACTGAGTTTGCATCCAAACACGTGTTTCAGCACACAGCACAGAATGAATAAGAAACAGACAATGGAGGTGAAGTTTGGGATTTTTTATTTATTTTTCAAAAGCAGTAACTGAGAGAAGGATTAGGGAGGCAAATCCATAGCCAAGGAGCAACAGTACTGCCTTAAACTGGCAGAGCACTTCTACACAGGCCCTCTATTCCTGTTGGAAGAGTGGACTGATGTTCCAAACTGCTCTGATGTACTGGGCTGACTTAAGACGTTGAATGAGTATTATGAGCCTTATCATTTACAGAAGCCTCAAGCTAATGTGTACTGAATTACTGGACATTTTTGGTGGTGTTGCTGCACCAATAGGATGACTGTCTGTAATTGGAGAACAAAGAAAGAAGAGAGCAGAGTTCTTCTCTCAGAACTGACCAAAAATTGAAACATAGCGGTACACAATGCAAGTTCCACCTCTGTGTTTTTCCTGCACTCCAGGCACAAAGGGTTGGGAGCACCCTGAGAATGCGTTAAGAACCTCAAACTGGAGCAGGAAAAGGGTCTAGCCATCCATGTCTGAATAAAGTAAAGTGGCCTTAGAAGCCTATATCAAAATCAGAAAGGAGAAAAAAGGCATTAAAATAAGCAAAGGGAAGAACACGAAGGCAAAGAGAAAACATGAAGAAAATTAAGAAAATTGAAACACCAAGAATTACTGACTATATGTTAAAGAAAAAATGGCATGTAGTTCTTTGGACAGTGTCAAGGTAGCACAAGAAAATAAAGCCTGTTCATATATGCAGTGCAAGGAGAGAAAACAGAATACTTAGCCTTGACTGGTTTAAAACAATTAAAAAAAAAAAAAAAGCAAAAAAAAGCCCTCACCAAAACCACCAAGACCAATTTTTAGAAGTAATTTTACCCAAAATGAATGGAAGGACTTCACCATGCAACTCCAAAAGCAAGGCAATGGCATGGGATGATCTGACGTAAAAAGGAAGGACACATACAGATGTGCCATGAGGCAAAAATTAACAGTAACTGATGTAGTCAATAAATGGAAGTACAGCTGCAATGCTGCAAATCTCAGTTTTGAGACTTCACATATCACATCTACCTACAGACTACCTGCACAAGAAGAACAATAAGGCTAGCAAGTAGAGTAATCCCTTTAGAAGCTATGGATCTAAAAGACCACAGAATCTACCCTCATTATACAGCAGCATTCTCTTATCCAAATGCAGAAATGACTAGTTGGAAGTGATGCTGGCACTCTGAAAACATTGCACCGGACAGACACAAAGACTGGCACGCTGAGTCTGCCAACAGTATTGGAAGTTACTACCTCATCCAAAAGAGTCTCCACTACAATGTAATGAAATGCAATCCTGAAAATGCAGCTTGATACACACCTGTATATCCTGGGATCATACACTAGGAAAAAACATACAGTGAAAATCCATCACAGAAGCAAAATGAAAATCCAAGTTTTCACAGATCCCTTGCAGTACATAACATTTCAGATACCTAAAAGAAGAAAAACTTGGGATCTTTTCAGACGTAAAAAAACCCTAAAGAGTCTCATCCAGATAAATAGATTTACTTAGAGATTAAATGGTGTCTTAACTATTTGTAGGTATTTTCATAGCTATCTATGAACACATGTGCAACAGCAAAACACACTAAAACCAGATAGTTAAACCAAACAACACAGACCTGGGCATGTCTAAGTAAGAGAGAGACACTGAGCAGCAGTTGAGAAACCAGAGGGAAAAGTACCTATTAAAGGAAAGAAATTAAACCATTGCTTCAGTCTTTTACGGTGAACAGAACTAGATACATATAATACAAGCATTTGCATGCCTGCACAACGAGGGATTAGGGATGGCAGGAGAACGGCTGTTCAGGAAAAGTAACTGAGTACATGGAAAGTGAGATTACTGCATTTGCAAAATACGAGTAATTGAATAGTTCAATTCTGGTCTGGATAGCTCAAACCAGAAGCAGACACTGGGAGATAAAAATGAAGACACCATGCTTTCCTGGTACATCCACATAGAAATATCAACCAAAGTCAAAAGAGTCAAAGCATTTGTGTGATAAATGAAACTGCGGAAGGGGATGTTCGGCTCCTGAGATAAGATAAAAAAAAAACCAAAGAAAATGTAAAAATAACAAAGTGTTTAAAAACAATTTGGGGGGGGTAAAAAAAAAAAAGGAATGCAGTAACAATACAGACCTAGGACATTATGGATCTGTGAGAAAAAGTCCTAAAGAGATTAAAAGGAAAATATTGGGAAAGCTATTTAACTTTCTCTGAATTCATTCACATGAAGGGAAGATTTCTATGAATAATGACAGAAAAATTCCAAGAAATTAAGAAAAGCAACAGACAAACAGTTTCCTCTGGATAAAAACATATCTGTAAACCAAATCAAGATGCAATATTATACAAAAAAAAAATATCAACAAACACAAAATATATGGCCAAAAGCACGGAGGATTGAACTAATAATAATTATTATTTTAAAAGGCATAAAATAAGTCTAAGAGTGGAATTTATGAAATTCAGAAACATAATCCCTTCCAAAATTCAATGGGACTCAAAATTACCAGCTCACTGAGTGGTAGGATAGCATACAGTCATGAATGACAACAGCTTGAAAAGTGGGAAGGTGGCAAAGCAGGGTGTCATACAAAGATTGTCAAGACTACACACATTTGTTCACTTTATGCCATGCAGCACTGACCTGGAAGGAAGAATATGTGGGAGGCTGAAACGTTCTGGCATTAAATTAAGCTGAGGGGATGGGAAGATAGAAGAGACTACGATTCAGACAGATGCAAAAAAACACTCATGAAGATACTTAGGGAATCATACAGTACAGGGACATACAATCCATTGCATGTTTAAAAACAGAATATAAACCTACTCCTCTGCCTAAATCCTCATTTCTACTAAAGAACTTTCGCATTGCGAGGATGTTGTAAACGAGTGTAACAGAAACAAACTTCATGTCCTTGTTCACACACCCCAAAAAATGAGTAATCACAGAGGCAGGAAAATAAACAACCTGGAAGAAACTGCCATTTAAAGGATGTACACCAAAAAAATCCTCCAAAACCCAAAAACCTCGGAGGAATTTATTTCGGCATTGTCTGTAAAGGCCACTTTTTGGATCATTTTGGACCAGCTTTTGTGAGAAAGATACTACATATATGTCTAAGGCTCAGAAACGGCAACCAGAATATACACAGACTATGCAATCTTCCTTATTCAAAAGAGGTGAGAAACTTTGTGACTTTGAATTCCCTTTTGACTTATGTGCATACCTATCTCTGAACAGAACTGAAACAGGATATATGCTGTGCAACTTCTTGTGCAGTATCAAATTCATTTCAAAGGGACATAAATTTCATCAAAGAAGAAAATAATAAATAATTTTATCATCTGAATTCCTTTTCACAGAGAAGAGTCTCATACTGCTGCCTATTGAAGAATCTTGGTATTTCATAGTTCAGATCTCTTGGCGGTTCATTGTTCAGATCAAGGAGTGGCTATAACACTCTGTATAAGATGATGCAAAAGAAGGCAGTAGGAATTGTACAAAATTTAGGAAGGAGTAAAATAATTGATAAAATAAGTTATGCAATATTTCCATCAGAAGACAAGGATCAGTCCAAGAGCTTCCCATGACCTTCTGTTTTTAAGTACCCAACACTACCTGGAATTCCTATTAGCATTAGCTTTCAAGACAGGCACAACATGGTCATGGACACTGCCTGAATCCCTATCGTGCTCTGTGATTAGCAAGAATCAGTTCTAGGGGTCAGGAAACACTTCATAATATAGCCATTTAATTTCTAGTTACCTCTTCTTTTCACCTGTACTGAGTATCCATTCTAATCATAGAACAACAACATTTCCTTCCTGGCTTCAACTCAGTTTAACTTTCATGCAGTTTTTTAGGTGACTTGGCTACTTAGTGGTCACATTTAGGCTGAACACAACCCTCTACAAACTAGGCTCTTTCAAGCAGCTGCAGCCTTTGCAACATCAGGGCCAAGCCACTACAGCTTTCTAACCCCACCAAATTTTTGCTTACAAAACAGAGATGATGCATGGGAAGTGCATTGTGTTTTCCTTGCTCTGGCATTTGTGTTGTTTCACCTCAGTTTATACACCACTTTCTGTTTAAAGAACATTGCAGGATGAGAATCTGATGCCACTGGTTTATATCAGTTGAACAGTTCAACCTGTTGGTCATGTTTCAACCCTATATTCTTATGACTTGTTATTCAAGAAATAAAATTCCATTGTCTAAATACAGAGTGGGGCTTAAAATGAAGACTTCTGCTGCATGTCAAACACTGGGATCTCTATTTCTATTAAATGCATAAACTAAAAAGTTGCCTAGCTATTTATTCCTTATTCTGCTGAGCTAAATTCAAACCTTACAGAAGACAGAAACACAAACTGATCTAGAAATAGCTTTAGCAAGATGCTGATTTAACTGGTCTGCTAAAAGAACTTAGCAGTAACAGGTTCTTTTCTGAATTGACATTTTTTTTTTTTTTTTTTTTGACTGGTAACCAAACTACCCTCATGCTATTATGCTCTACGATTTCCTTCTCATTTTTAAGGGCAATTCATCAGATATTTTTCAGGAGCATTCCACATTTCCTTTTCTATTGCTCTTGTCCTTTAAGTATTTGTATTAATACAAACACACAGCCACAAGCACACGTGCTGTTGTCACCTAAATGCTCACTTGCTTCTAAGCTTGAAATGAAGAGGGGAAAGAAATTCAGCTTTATCAAGTGCTACATTTTTACATTCTGCTTTAAAACTGGGCCTAAAATTACAGTGACAGTATAGGGGTACTGAGTATGCATTCTAATCATGGAGCTCAGGAACTTGCAACTGGAGACCTCCAGCACACACCCTGACATTATCACCATCTTCATTATTATTATTGCCAACAGAAAGGCCTCATCTCTATCACAAGCTCTGAGCTCGGCTGACTTCAAGCAACATTTTCAAGCATTGGTAGTGAAATGTAGTAACAATGTCCCTTAAGGAATAAATAAACCCAGCTACTTAAACACCAAACTTTGGGCCATCAACTATGATGATTACATATGTCCATTTCAACAGAGCTAAAATGAGTGAAGAAACTTTACCTCTCCGTCAAGCACCAAACCCCAAACCTAGCAGGTTTCAGATCAACAGAAAGTAACTGGAGTCTCAGGGGACAGGCAGAGTATCAGTTAGCTTACACAAGGCAGCTACTAACATGGAAATGACAGCCTGAAGAAATGTTCTCTTGCAGAGCACTGGTCAAGTGATACCATGTGTCCCTCACACCAACAGCATACTTTTTACTCTGTGTAAAGTGATCACTGATTCCAGGGACAGCAGCAATACATGACAGCTAATAGAGTATCATCTACCACTTCGTATCCTGTCCTGAACATATAAATCAGAACCAAAAGAAAGAAAAAACCTAAGGAAAAAACAACAGGAGTCTAGATATGCTTCTTCATTTCCCTGATGGGTACAATCAGGTCATCTCAGTCTGATCATTACTTGATCCATCCAAAAACTTATTCTGTCTTCTCTCTACCCTAAACAAGTATTTCAGTATCACTGCAATCCCATCACAGCAGGCTGGCCAAATCCATACAAAGACTAACAGCAACCTTCTTCCAGCTGCATGAGTTCCTGTTTCCATCCTCCTGAATCTCAATTTTGCTTTTACCCATTCAGTTCAAGCACAAAAAACTCAGGATCAGAAAGAAGCACAATGAACAGCAAGCTGACATCCCCTGAGCACAGCCAATGACAGAATAAACATCTACCTCTGTTCCACTAGCTACAAAACTGTTCTCAACATGCTGTAGGAAAAGACCAAAAGCCAAACAACTATACACCAAGTGGAAGAGAGCTGCAAAGACCAAGGTCATCCCCAGTTCCCAAAGTCCTTGAAACAGAGAGGGGTTTGTTCAGTAAACCTGTGAGGTGAACAAGCCCCGCACTTCCACCAGTCCCTGCCAATCTGATGCAGGAGAAAAGTACCTATCTGATCCAACATCTGATAATTAGTTTTAACGCTGACCACAAGAAGTAAGACACACCAACTAGTACCAGAGAGTTTTAACAAGCACTGGCAGGCAGCGTGGCCACCTCTGGGAAGGAAAGACAGGCAAACTCTGAAGGGAAAGTAGAAACTTGCTCTAGGTTACAGAAAGTAGTAACATGGCTGGGGAAAAAAAAAAAGCAACCCCCAAGGAAGAAGGGTTAATCTGACACTGCGTGCTTAAACTGAAGCATCACTCCTGTGGGGCACAAAAGCAGGGAAACAGGCAGAACAAGTACAGAGCTCTTTGCAGCTGACAAACGAAGAGGCATGCAGATCTGTACGCAGATCACCATCCTGCATCCTTAACATGGATGCTATCCTTACAGCTCACCTTGCAATTAAAGAAATTATGTATTGAAGCTTGGCCTGAATTTGCCCCGTAGTCACTACTGGCTCTCTGCCTCCCCAGTCAAAAAAAGGTCAAATAAAAAGGGTCTCAAACTTCAGAAGATGGGAGTCCAACACCCACCCCCCCCA
>NW_020799143.1:5203909-5228148 GCF_003259725.1 Athene cunicularia | reverse complement strand
CCCCACCCCAAAAAAAACACCACTCCAGCCCACAAACTAAATACAAAGAGCAGGCTTTTCTGTTCCAATACAAGGTTTCCAGTTGGGAGGATGAGCACTCTTGACCATTGCGGTCTTCCCTAAACAGCAGCAGCCTCAAAACATTAGTAGTAACAATGAGAGAAACAGCACCAAAGGTGAAGAGACAACAACTGTTGCCTTATCAAAGGCAACAGTGCATACAAATAGAAATACACAAGTCAGCCTCAAACTATGGTATGGATTAAGAAAAAATAAAAATCGTGACAGTATGTCAGAGGATATGGAAAACTTGCCTCACTTCTTAAAGGTGGAAGGAAGAGGGAGAATGTGTGGCTCTAGGGCTGAGTGGATCGCTATAACAGTCCTGCCTCATTGGTGCCAGCTGAGAGGATTTTATTGAAAAGGCTCCTTGCTTCCCACTGTTTTCCTCTTGTTCTCGTAGTACATGAAATTGCTTTAGCAAACCTGTTAAAGGCCCTCTGCACCCCTCAGGATTTCATGTGTCAAGCGTCACAGAAGACACACATCCAGATAATGCCTTAGCCACTTTGAAAAAGTGTATCAAAATGAGAAGGGCTTCACAGTCCTTAAACAACTGTCATAGAAACAGGACTTAGTCAAGCAGTTTTGTACCCAGCCTAGCTCTGGCAAAGCAAGCATACGTATTTATATTTCAGTCTAGATGAGGTAAAGTTCTTTTCCACTGGCAAAGGCTTAAGTTCAGAAAAAGCTAGAATGGAGGACTGGGCATTTCATTTAGCAATTTTCAACACATGTGCTGCGGCAAGTAATTAAATTTAATGAAGATGCTGACATACCATGTACTGCAAAAGTCAAAAAATCTAGTTCTGACCTTGCATGTATTTTGTGATATGTGCTGACATAATGATATATCCTGTTTGGTTTGTACAATAGTGAAAAGCATCATTATTGACCATCAAGGGCACACACACTAAGTGTTCTGCTTTCTACATTTCCATAACTGGAATGATCTTGTACAACATAACTGAGAAGATGTTAGAAGCCACATCCAGGTCTGCCTAGTCTATCACTTGCACTTTACTGTTCTATTTTGACAATTCAATATTCTTAATCAGTAAAATTAAAAAAACTATTAATTACTGCACACAGTCATGATACAAACAAATTTATGAGGCTCCAAATCTGCCAGCCATACTAATAAAGAGTAGTCATTTGCTTTACAATGCATTTAGGTCAAATGGGATATTTTCACAAAATAAATCGCTACTCAAAAATGCAGTACTAGCCAGCACAAATTAGGGCAAGTATTTTACATGCTTCCAAGAAGCTTTTGCTGATGGTGAAGGCATAACACGAAACCATTTATCAATCTACTGAGTCGTTCCACTTTGTGGTCTTTATGACAACACGTTTCACTCATGGATTTCTCCAGTTTATAAGAGGAAAGCAGTCCACCACCTCCACAGCCCTTGAAGCAAACATGAGTAACGCCAGTGCTTACAGAAGCAACATCTGTTGCCATATGCTTTCTTAGCTGATGTATATAACACCAGTTGCATTGTTCCTGTTTTCTAGTATTCAGTCACACATTCTTGTGTCTTTGCCTTGCTTCCAACTCTTCCTTACTGAAAGAGATGGTAGTCTTCTAATAACTTAACAATGCAGATTGTGGGATTCCATTGCTTTGCACTCAAGTCAACAGGAACAGAGCTGACCCTACAACAGTGCAACACTGGAAACCTGTATATTTGACACATACTGACCCACAGAATACCAGTATCATCAATAAATCCATACAACCCTTCCAGGCAGAGATTAACATGAATATAAGTTCTGATCCTCACAAAGACTGTGATAGAACACGGAAACAGATCTTGCTAGGGGATTCACCCAATACTCCTAGCAGTTTGTATTACTTCAGTTTACACTGAATTTATTCTGTGTCAGTTCTCAAGAGTGTTAAGCCACATTTCAAGAAAAGGGCAAATAATAATTAAAAAAAAAAAAAAAAAACAACCACACAAATGCAAATAAATAATCAAACACCACCATTTCTGTCTTGCAAGTGGAAAAATGCCTGTAAACTACCGGGAGAGCAAAAGACCATTTTACCACAATCGCAACCTTATCATTTCAACAGACTTGGAGGCCACAAACCATTCAGTACCCCTATGCTATGCAAAACAGAAAAGTTTCAGTGGTGGTCAACATTTTTGTGGCCATTTGCAAGAAAAACACCTCCAGAACAAAACATCACCCCACACCTGCAAAAAAACGTTGAGTGCTTTACCTTTAGTTAGATGAGGATACAATGAAAACAGGTTCCTTACATATCAAAACATTGCCCCCACACAAAGAGAGAGTAGGATGCAAAAAGCAACATCTTCTAATGATGTCTCTGTAAGAAAGCCTTCTCTGCTGACTCACCCCGACCGACACAATCACGTTCTTACACTACTGCCTCGAGAGAGACATACAAGCACAAAAGCAGTTATTACTCTTTCTAATGACAATGTAGTTGCCTGGGATGGGCCTATCTAAAACATTCAGCACCTACTCCACTTTAACTTCCATGAAAAGTATATTAAGCACCAAAAACATTTCCAGGACATACGGTTGAATATTTCAGATATGCTTGCTGCTACTGATGCAGAACTAAAAGAGATGAGTCACATAAATTTAAATATATCCACATCTTTTAATGAATGGATCAAACTAAAAGAACAAAAGAAATGTTCTAAGAAAGGCCTCTCAGGGAACAATTTCAGCAGGAAAAAAAGCATGAGCAGCAGTTCCACTGGGCTGTTGTCCCCAGACAGTTCTATTTAGACATGCACTCTGCTATTACAGTTCAGTCTGTTTTTCCCTTTTCTCCATTTTTACAGGGCTCAACAATTGGCAGGATGAATTCTACTAGCTACTCAAATCTCTCCATCATCCTGCTCTGTTTCCTATTCCAACCACAGTAGTCATGCACAGACAAGAACAGACCCTTTCTACAACCATTTCAATTATACTAGCCTGCTGTGGAGCTACCAACCTACAAAACAAGTTCATAACAACGTGAGGCAACATTTTGTCTGCCTTTCACCCCAGTCCTCATTCAATTTTGCATCCCCAGTGAATTAACTTGATCATAGCCTGCTCTAATCATTATTTATACACACTAACGCAGGCAAAATCCAACTATGCTACACCATGTCAGCCCTGCTTAGTATTTGCTCCATCTAGACATAACAGTGCCTGTCACAAAGACCTGTATTTCCTGACATTGGGACCAGTCTTTTATCTAGTCCTACATGTCACCTGCAACTTGAATAAACATTGATTTATTTCCTTCTAAAAACAAAAATAAATTATGTCATAATAACAATCATCATTAACCTGATCTGTAGCCAACTTTCTAATGTAAAAAAAATTACTTAAAACAGGTTATTCCTTCCTCAAGCAATGCTGAAAATATTAACACAATTAATGTGTTTAGATTGATTAACACCTGTACTTGTCTGACTAGCTCCCCAGTGGGTGGCTTCTATTATTGTCAAAGTGTCTTAACCATTAACCCTGTTTAAAGATGATCACGCTAACTGGGACAAATTCTGTATTGGTTTCAGACTGCAATACAGATCTGAGTAAGAGACAACTTCACAAAATGGTTTTATTAACGGAGTCATCACTTTCTGCATTTTTAGGAACAGTTCCTAAATAAAGGCTGTAAAATTATCTTGCAGAGATCTAAACTCAAATTTTAACTTCACTAATTATGACTTTGAGCTCCTGGGATAAGCAAAGAAGGGAGTAGGTTGAACCATCCTTTCCAAATTCAAATATTGCCTTTCTGTATCTCTCAACACATCATTGCTACCAAACGATTCCTAACACACAGGAAAGACTAGGAAGGCCATTGAAAATTATTCTCCAATTCTTAGCCAGTAATGGATCATTTTTTTAAAAAAAGCAGCAGAATACATCACAAGATGTACTCAGTTTGTTGGATTAGTTTAAACTAGGATTAGCAAAAACAAAAGCTCAGTTGGTAAATCTTCACTGCACTGTTCCAGACAACCCTTTGGCAAAAGGTAGTCTGAGAGCAGCTGGTCAAAGTCTTTTGATAAGATTCTGATTCTGACCTCAGAAGTGACTTGCTGAACTACAGAAGTATTATTCATATATCTCTTTTTCTTCAGTAAAGTATTTCTATGCTAATTACTTTTTTTTTTAAATTTCGTTCTGCCATTTTCTGAACTACTTTCTTATCTTTCACTTTTTCTCATCTCAGTTTTTTTCTGGTGAGAAAGAAGGGAAGATGTGACACCAAAAATGCTACAAAACTATTACCTCCCATCCTTAGCTTGCCAGTAACCCAAGGGAAACAACAACAAGAAGAAACGTTAAGAACCTGTCAATCTTCTGACAAAAAAAGTATTTCCCCCCCACCCCCCCTCTTCTAATATGTCCCCCATCTATCCCAATTCCTTGAACATCTGCGGGTCTGAACCTTTTATTTAAAGTCACCTACATTCTCTCCTCATGTCAATGCAACTCATCCAGGAATTAAGATTTTTTTCTTCCCAAAGACAAGCTCTTTTCTTAATTGACAGAAAGTGACACCCAAAACATGCCTCATAAACTACCACTTAAAAAGCCGTAATACTTGCTGTGATGCCACACACCACCTCTTCTGTAAGTCTGCATTTTCTCTGTTAACAGTGTCCCTTCCTCTGCTGCTTTCCAAATACCTTCTGCATACTCCTCCAGCACAAGGGGATTAACAGCTTTCAAAGAAAGCATGGAAAAGAAAACGGTTCTGATTCTCCTTCCTGCAGATGCAGCTTTATGTCTGAAGGTATTTTTGGTGTCCTCTGTAGCAAGGACAAGAAAAATAATTACTTTTACTATCATTACAGGTTCACATTTTAAGCTTAATCATATGGTTTCACTGAAGTGCTCTACTAACAAGATAAATGGGTGTTTTTCAGGAGCATGGATTGAATTAGATGATCCCTTTCCCACTGGCTATCAATAGAAGCTCTGCCTTTGGACATTATCTACAATTTAAATCTCTGCTAAGAAGTAAAGCCAGCATTCACATATTCCAAAGTCAACTGGTGACAGGACAAATTAGTGTAGTATGAACTGGTGAGAATCTAAACCAGGTCACTTCCTACAACATCACTTTTACTCATGATTTTGATGCAACTTCTTGTTTTTCTTGATCAAATGAAGCTGCTTTTTGGGCAAGCTGCCTGCTGTAATTTGGTTTGTAATAAAATATTAAGTGGCACCTTAGACAATTAAATTCTTGCTCTGAGGCACCTCTTACCATTAGAGTCCTCCACTTCTTCAGCAGGAGTGTGGTTCTTGGAGGTGTGGTGGGCGTGTGAGGCTGCAAGGTTGACAATGCGGGGTCTTGGTAGTGTCAGTGCTTTCCCATGCACTTTCAAGGAGTGCTCTTTCAGCTGGCTGATTGTCATGGTGGAAAATGAGCAGGAGGAACATTTGTAGGCATGTTCACCTGGGTGAGCGAAATACAGGCAAGTCATGAGCTCACAAAAGAAACAAAATGGGGCCCCCATACTTCACTTACTGAACTTGGCAGTAAAATTCCCATGGGCTCTTCAGCGAAAGACTGATCCCAAAGAGAACAAGCTATGCGCATCTCCTTGTTGGAGTAGTCTGGATTCTGTGGGTACAGACACATGCTTTGAACCGAAGAACCACTTTCTGTCAACAGCAGACCCTTGTGACTGATGCCAAAAAACAGAGACCAGACTCTTAGCATGCCTGTGTTGCATGGTATGAGAAGAAAACAGACTCTGGGATGAAAATGGAGTTACTTAAGTCACTTAACTATAGCAGTTCCGAATTTCTTTGGGAGAACAGCAACTGGAGAGGGTGAAGTCATCTGTTTCTGCATGCAGCACATGCAGCATCATTATTAATGAAGCAAGAAGGACAATACAAAATGCTAACAGGGGTATCTCAAAAAAAAAAAAGGGGGGGGAGCGGGAGAGAATTTACATATGAGGAAAGTTGCATTTTCCTTACAAAAAACCTGCCATTAGGCAGGAGTAATCTTCATAAAACCAGTAATGAAGTCAAGGTTGGTTTACTACAAGTGAACACTGCAATACCAAGAACAGTGTGTCTCATGTAACGCTATGTGAAAGTGTGTTATGAAAAAGCACTAAAAGAAGTGAAAGAACAGAAGTAATGAACAGTAGTGAATTTAATTTTTAACACATTCTCGGCCACAGAGACAGCAAACAAGGGGAAACAAATCCTGAGACAAGATTTGTTTTGCATTGAGCATGTAAGCAGTTGGAACATAAAGTGAAACTGTTCCAAGACAAACAATGTGATACTACACAGGTGCCAGATAATTGTTTTGGAAGTGTTACTTCCATGTACAAGAGTAACACTGGTCACATATGAGTTGTACACAAAGTGCCAAAACTAATATAGGAGTTAAATATTCATGAATAGTAACAGAAGAACAAGAGTTCTGGTAATGAACAAAGCAGAACATGTTTTCCACCTCAACAAATTGAGCAAATGAGGTTCTCAATCAGCATTGTTTCCAACACCGGAAATAAATGAACCCAGAGAGAATGAAAATACACATCGCAGCAAGTCAGAGTAAGCACACCTAAAAAGATGAACAACCACCCTAAGTAAAAATAACCCCTGCCCCTCTCTCTTCCAGAAAAACTATGCTAATCATGAGGACAAAATATAAACTCTTAAAAAGCCTCTTTGGTATATCTGGAAAAGAACAGATCACTTAAGAGTCTGAAATGGTGAAACAAGAAATTGTCCTAAATGTTTTTTCAAATGGTATTTCTCACCTGCACATTATATCAGTTACATATTACCTTTTAACAAATAGAAAGGAACCATTTTTTTGTATAATACATACAACAAGTTGCTCAGTGGAACAGGATAATACAAGGACAAAAGAAACTCCAGGGTGTAAGAGTCCAGTGAGATACAGATATAGACCTTCATGGTTTGTCAGTATAAGAGATTTCTGGAGGACAGCGGGCACCATCCATTAACTTAAAAGTACCACAAGACTTTAAGCAAATAGAGGGTGATTACGTGTTAAGCAGTCTAGACACAACTAATAAATATACCCAACTATTCAGCCATAACATTTCAGCTGGACATCAGCATGAAAGGATGTTTTACTGCAGAGGAAAGGCTAAAGTTTGGCTTAACAAAAGCCTTCTGCACTTTTTTGGCTGCTATAGTTTTGCACTTCATAAAACTATTATATTAATACACATACAAATAAATAAATCTAAAAATTTATCTAGTGGGTTTCAACACCCAATATGTACTCAAAGAATTATGTTCCAGATTACACAGAAACTGAGCAGGGCCAACACTCTGTCTTACCCACATTGATTTGTATATGCAGTTCATCTGGTGTCATTACTAATGAAGCAAGGACACTAGAAAATGCTAACAAAGGCTCCTCAAAAATACAAGAAAAAAACCCAGAATAGGTGAAGAAGTTCAGATGAAAATAGAGAGCCCGTTTAGAGATACTGTAAACTGTTCTGCTCCATGCCAAAGTAAATGGCACCTACTGGATGAAAAACAAATGCCAAAATCACTGACTGGTACCAGCTGTTCAATAAGAACGCATTTTATAGTACACTGAATTTTGACCCATCCCCAGAAAATGAGGGAGAGGCAGACTGAGTAAAAGACTTCTGGATTCAGGATTTTACTAGATTTTAAAGATCTCCAGGACACTTCAGAACAATTCAGGGGGATTAAAGTTTCCACTTCTAAATAAAATGAGATGATTGACAAGAGACAAAAAAAATGGTAAGAAAAGACAGGTTCAGAGAACCACTGTGTTACAAAAACCTGAGGAGTCTGAGGAAAAGTCTTCAGAACACATTTATTCAGTAGTATATACTTCTGAAGGACTGAGTCAAAACACAACAAAGCAAAGCTCTGACTGAAAAACATACAAGCAATTTTTCTGTGATGTGAATATTCATTTGGTAGAAACAGACTGAGGCAGAAACAGATCACAAGCCTTTGGAAACCCTTTTACACAAGCAAGAACATTGTGCAAGAACACAAACATGAAATTGTGTTCTTGTACGATGCAAAAGGTGGCCCTTCAAGGAGTATTCACTGACAAATTCAAGAACATGAATTCATAATAAATAGATCAATGACTTACATGAAGAGGAATGTGAGGTAAATACTAACATGCTAACTTTGGCTCTAAAAATCTGGCAGGTTCAAACAAGGTAAAACAAAGTAGACTCAACTGTAGTATAAAGAAAACATTATTTTATGGTTGGTGAAGATAAGGAACCACGTGACGTCCGTACAGGATGTGGGACTCTGCAAACTGGAACTGCTGCATACAGCTGGATTTCCTAGAAGGGACAGAATGCCACAGTCCCATACAACAGGAGGCTGGCAAAAGTTAAGCTAATCCACCATACCCATCGAAGTATACAGAAAAGGGTCTTGACACAAGCTCTGTGAAATCCAAAACCAATACAGGCAATGAATTACAAGCAACTATCCATCACGCCAACATTTTTGTAGATGAAAAGTGCCTTTGGATCAATGGTGACAATTACCTGTTTTGGGGTTTTTTTTAATGAGCAGACAGCTATAAATTCCTCCTGCTTTTTCTCCTCATTTTCCCATCTTCCTCCACCATCCCAACCCAGATAAATGACATAGTGTAAACAAATATAAAAGAAAGGAACATATTTATAGCACTTTTTGTCATCTGCTCCAGGAGATTCTACTTGAAGTTAACAAGTGGGTTAATCTGCAATTTTTCAGATTGATCAATATTCTATTATTTGCAGAGTGGTTTGATGGTTGATTTTTTTTGTCACTTTAACCACAAAGATGCAACTGTAACCAATGGAGCCAGTGGTTCTTGACTCCGATCTTCTGATAAACTTTCAGTGCCTGATGTGTGGTGGTGTCAAGAGTCTAGGGCCAAGGAATAAGGAAGAGAAATTCTGAGTCTCGTACTTTTTAATAATCAAAGATGCAACACTTTGAGGTGATGTATCCTGTATGACACATCACCTTCTCAATTTCTGCTCATCTCAGCCATGTCTGTTTGCTTGCTTGTATGGATTCCGTACTGCAATCAGAGATTTTTAAGACAAATTTCCATGTAAGATAATGGAATCCATGTCATTCTCAGTCTGCTGCACACAAACCTGACCTTCAAAGTTTGCAGTGTTTGGTCTTAACATGAAAGCCAGCATAAGACTCTACCAAAGGCACAATCCACAATCCTTTTCCCAGAGTCACCTAAAGCACAAACATAAATACAATCATAGCGGAGCAAAGCTCACTACCAACCCATTAAGACACTGGTGGTGTAAGCGGACTGATTAAATTCTCTTGGTAACAAGCAGAAATAATAATAATAAAAAAAACATTAATATAAAAGAAAATATAAGAAAAGGAAGACGTTCCTGAAGTACTCATCACTTTTAAATTCTTGTCCTTCCAGAAACATTACCCAAACTCCAGCGATTCCAACAGGTGCGTAGGGCAGCCAATCCTGGCTTGCCTTTGAAAAATCTTACCCAAATTTGGTGACAAAACGCGTGGTTCAAACGAGCACCTCTGTTCAGCAACAAGAATACATGGGCCATTTCAGCTGCTGCACTACAAAACTGAGAGAGAAAACTTACCTGCATGAGCCTTGAGTATATGGGTTTTCAGGCGGCTGTTATAAGAAGACTTGAATGGGCAGAGTTTGCAACGGAACGGCTTATGGTGTCCATGATGGGTCTGCATATGACGATCCAGGCTTGAAAAGAGAAAAGACAGAAAAGGAAAACAAAAAAAGAGTAAATAATTTCAACTGTTCCTTCAGATGCAAAGATAAACACTTAACAGAAGTAATAAATTAAATAAGAGGCAGATGAGACCCAAGTATCTTTTCTCATACTCTCTCTTAAAATTTAATATGTCTGCTTAAAGAATAAAGTAGAATCTAATCTGAGGAAAAGGAACAGAGCTGACACCAATTCTGTTATGCAGAAAGCAAGACAATAAACTTATAGGGCAAGATTAGTATAAATTAAATTAAACCTGATCTAGACTTAAAGGAGCAGTTGAAGAAACAAGAAACAGACAAGAATGGTAAAATTATCATTGCAGAATTTTTCTTCTGGCAGACATTTTTTTGCGAAAATTTTGTGCCCCCTTTTGTCCTGTTGATGAAAAACAACAGCAAAAGCAGATTAGAGATCCTGCTCTGGGGAGGGTGCCAGCAGGCTGCAGTTGATGAGTTCCAGGATTAAAAGGCAGCAGAGTTTCAGAAGGAATAGAGTGGGAGATTCTGCATGAAGCTCAACAAGAGAAGAAGGGGTGGCAAAGACCAGCCTCTACTTTCTTCAGGGAAACTGGAAGCTACTGACAGCCTGAATACTGGGGGTGATCAGAAGCTGCTCTCTCTCCACAGTTACTCATAACAGCTCAGTAAAGTCTGGAAGGGAAAAAAATATGTTTTCCACATTTTCTAACAGAATATCAAATTCATTCTATCTGAGTGAGACCTGCAGAACTCTTCAGTTCCTACACTGTGGCTGACAGCCCTGAATTCAGACTCCAGGTGGCAGGCAGGTAGTTTCAGCTTGGGTTGTAAACATTTCCAGTAGAACCTCTTCTCTGGACACATTCAAGCTTTATGATCTAGTCTTAGTTTGAGTCATCTTATGCATGGTGATGCAACAACAGGGCAGATATATCACACTGGGTGAATGGCAATTTGCCAAAACTAACCCACAGCCGCCACCTTAATTCAAGATGTATTTGAGGCATATTTCCTTTTGTTTTTCCTAGTGTCCTGTTCTTTTTTTCCACTGAGTATCAACACGCAAATCAACTGGCGGTTGTTCCAGCCCTCTCACACTACACAAGATTGTCACGGGATCTTTAGTTCCACACTGACAAGAGCTTGAGCCAGAAAATCCCTGTTTACAAGCACTAACACTGAAGTCTGTGTATTCAAAGATCTGATGACAGAAAAAAAATTAAAAATGAACTTATGTCTCCTCTCAGGGCCACTTCATACAAATACGACTTAATAGAAATCTGTAATGGAGTTTATACAATATAAAATGTTCAGCTTCCAGAGAAATGGGAAAAAAGTCTCCTAAATGAGTAAGACATTGAACACTTGCAGTGAATACTTCATAGAAAAAAAATTGTTTTAAATAACTGTCAGGAAATGAATTTACTTAACAATTACAGCAGAGAGCCAAAGTAGTATGTAATAGATATCAAGCTATTCTAAATATAGACCTTATGGTATTCTACACAGTAATCATAAAAACTACATTCACAATCACATACTTTGCCAGTAAAATTCTTCTGAAGGCAGGTTTTAAAGTTTTGGTCAGATGTGGGAGAACAGTGGGATGTTTAAACATTTGGTTTGGTTTCTTTCACAGACTTTATCTCCCAAAAGAGTAACTGCATCACAAATGAAAATAAAAGATGAAGCAGACAGCTTCAACAACAGTGACAACACCTACTATCAAGTTAGGTGATACCTGTAGAGTTCTTCCCTGCCATCCACCACTTTCTGACTTACCTGTCCCTCTACTTGTAGGACATGACTTTATTCACTTCCCAGGGAGGTAACAAGAGTGCCTAGAGACCAAACTCAACACAAGTCTGATTTTGGAAGCAAACAAGTTTACTAGGTAAATAGCAAGTTCTGTAAGTTGTGTGACATAGGTGCATCCCCCACTGTCACCCTTGCCAAAATAGGGTGGGATACACCCAGTATTATACACCATCCTTTTTCTTTCTTACTGTTGGCTGCTCAATCCATGGACTTTTTCAACAAAGCAGATGAAACTGTTGCAACCATTCGTGATGCTGTGACACTATCATAAAACTTGCTTTTTAACATAAGGAGTTAAAACATATTTTTCATCATGCTTTCTCTTCCACATGCATTTGATTGCAAAACACCGAATTTAAGTGCACTACTGACAGTGCTATGAATGGCTACATCAAATAAGCACCTGGATCTCTCTTCATCTGTTAAAACAGTAAACAAGCAGCTCTCTCCCCAAAAATTAGAGAAAGCATGTACCTGTGAGTCAGCCTGAAATTCCAGTGGAAAATATCCCACAAACCCCATTTCTATGGGGTTTTATGGGCATGCCATATAATTATTTCTGATTAAAATAATTTTTAAAACTTAAGGCAAAGTCAACCTTAGGGACAGAAATCACAAGAAACATGTCTATTAATGATGACTATGCATTCTTCATATGCTACAGACAAGGAAACAGGCTGAAGAAATCACTAGTACACCACACTGGTGTGAACTTGAAATATTTGTAGACTGAAATTGCATACCATAATTAAGAATAAAAAAATATCTAATTTTAAAGTAAGTTTATGACATTTAAAATCAGAAATGAAAACTCAGTCATCAAAGAGTTGTAATAATTATATGCAGCAGAAAATCTTTATATACAAAAGATTAACAAGAAAAACACTTTTCAGTCCTCTTCACAGTTTGTTAAGTCTCATGCATTTGACAAGGTTTCCTAAGTGGTGGGCTTGACTGTTTGCCTACTGAAAGAAGTCTTATTATTTTGCTTGCATGGTTTTACCCTACATGCAGGAAAAAAAGGGGGACTTAAATAAATTCAAGAAGATATAAAGATGAAACCTTTTACAAATAGCCACTCATAATGGCCAAAGATTTTGCAGCACAGAAAACACCTAAATGCTGAGAAGAGTGTTGCTCGAGATCAAATTGAATGTGTCAGCCTACAAAACAGTAGTGCTACTTTGTGCTTCTTTCGAGAAAAAAAAAAAAAAAAAGTCACAACTTACTTGTGCCTGAAGGCAGAGACAAAGGAGCAATACTGGCAGCTGTACTTGTCTTCCCGGGTAAACATGGCCAGAGCCAAGTGACTCCTCTCGTGAGATCGCAGACCCTGCATAGACATCAAAACCCGGTCACACTGGCTGCAGTGGTAGCCCCCAGGCCTGGCTTCATCTTCCAAGGATGCTCCATATTCAGCTTCTGTAAATTCCACAATGCCAGGGTCTTTGGCTCCCTCACAACCCTCCATCAAAGTTGTGTTTGAAGAATCTTCAGCTTCCTGCTAAAAAACACATATCCCCCCAAAGCCATCAATTCTCTCTCCCTTCTGCCCCTCAGTCTTTCCCGTGTGTTCATTATAATGCCTAGGTTTCTCACTGCATTATTTTTCTAAATATATCCCTACACAAACTCCACATCAACAGCTCTCTGAAAAAAGGGCCTACTCTTGGGAGGGAAAACTTAATTGTACCTATTATATACATACATGCATATGTAAAATATAGAATTTCACTCCATCAAATTTGTGTCAGATAATTCAAAAAAGAAAAGAAACCAATCAACTATCTTGCAATAGTCTTGATATGAATCTTCTAAACTTGATCAGCTAAATATTAGTAAGGTATAGAGCAACTTAATTTTAGATTATTTTGCTCTAGTTTATAGTGTAGCTACTCTGCAGACTAATACAGTAGTCTAGTCTACAGTAGACTTTGTATATCAGTGTCCAGTTCACAAGAAAGACGCCAATCTTCTAAGAGTCTAGAATTCTCTTTTAAAATAAAACCAGGAAAAGTCTTTTTTATTCCCTTTCCTAACTTTCCTTTCCTTTCCCTTTTCTAACAGAGTATGCATTTTTTCAGTGGCTTTAATAACCTCCAAGAGTATTTCTATCGCATTCTTTCAGACATGGACTTCAGCTTTTGCTCCCTGCTTCAAAATTTCTATTTACTCAAAAGAAAGCATTGACCCTGCATAAACTCCACTTGAGAAGCAAGAAGAGGAAATGGTCTGTTAGGAGGGAAGCACCTGAATGTGAAGGTCAGTGGCAGGGCAACGAAAACTCTCTCAGAGAGTGTGACTTAGGCTATGAAGGACTCTGCTTCCTCACAATGGGCAGGCGAGCAGGTGATATCAAGAAAGAAGCACCCTTAGGCAGCAGGAGTCTTTGCCAACAGCTCACTGCAGCAGGAGGAGGAGGAATACACTGCTAGTTCCCACAGCCTTGTTGCTCTTTCACTACCCCTTGCCGATATCCTGGAAATCCGGCTGTGGAGCATGGCCTATCCTTGGAGATATCCTAGAAGTCATCCCCTTTCACAAGGAGAAAGAAACAACACATTTACACCTAATCACCTGAATGGAACCACTGTCTCAGCTGGCCATTGAATGTTTTGTTTGGAGCCAGTGTGCAAATTTCGTGTGGAAAGGAGTACCACAAGCAACTTCGCACATTTGCATGTGCACACTTCCTCTTCTTTAAAAAAAAAAAAAAAAAAAAAAAAAAAAAAAAAAAAAAAAAGCAAGCAGCTCTTTTAGGGTTTAACTAAACAGAAAAGTAGCCCAGAATAGCTGAGAGAAAGCTTCCTGCTTATAAACCAAGTCTTTCGGTCACCAGCGACATCAACTCCTTTGTGGCTGAGAAGAAATGAGAATTAAATAGTCTTCATGCCCCTGGATTGAGAGTGGAAAAAAGTTAAAACATCTTAAAATAAACCAAAGCACTTCAGAAACTTAAGTGTTAGATAACATCATGCTGAACTAGAATGCCCAGTTTAAAACCCATTCAACTTCAGAACACCCCTCCACAGGTTTTCAATGAGTACTTTATTTTAAACAAAGAGTTTAAAACAAGAAGTTGCAGTCACCTTTAGTCACCTTTTTAAAATTCTTACCTTTACTGTAGCTGACACCGAAGAGACATTCCCATACTGCACATGCTTGCGGAGGTGATTACAGATGGCTCGAAGTGTTGGATGGACTTCCACACAAAATTTGCATTTGTAGCCGACCACCTTCCTCTCCTTAAGTTTTGAAACATCTTCCAAGTGTCCAAAAGCCTGTTAGAGTACAAAAGCATAAATCACTGAAGTATGCTTTCTATTTAATTTCTAGCAACAGAGACCAGATTTTACACCTGAAGGGAAGTCACATTTGATGTACACATCCTGTGTTGTAGAACTGCAAGGATGATTTTTGTTGATGTTTATTAATGCCTCCAAGAGAAGCAAACAAGACATCTGTGCAAAAGAAACCTTCAGTTTCTCAGGGGTCCTCTAGAAGGCCATTCAGTTTGGCCTGACACCATGACTTCCTCAACAGCTGTGCGGAGCTTTCCCACAGCAAGTATATTTCAAACTGAAGGAGAGGGGTAAGTGGGCACTGGACCACAATTTGGCCTTCTGCTTATGAGGCACCTGCCCAAAGCTTCACTCACCAAATAGATTCATGTCATGTTAAGTGCTTTATCAGAGAAAGTACTGAGAGAGAAGGTTGAGAAGGTAACTGATGTGTTATTCAGAGGTACACTGAAGTGGGGGATGGGACATTTTGTAAAGAATCGCAACAAAGTAAATGGCAGCCTTGCCACAAAAGCACAAGTAACTGTCAGATACAGACAGCCTTCCAGACGGGTGGGGGAAAGGAAAGAATAACATACTGAAGGAAGCAGTAGGAAGGAGATTTTCCTACAGCACCTAAGGAGATATGGAGGATGGATGAGGAAATTAAAGCAGAATGTGTAACTGACTTATGGAGCTCCCTGGCACACTGAGTCATTCATTAGCCTGTGGCCATTTGGCTGTCAGAGACAAGATGCAAATGAACTTTAGTGGGTTCCCTGTCAGGGAAGAGAAAGAAGAGACCAGACACACAAATACTTACCCTCTCTTGTTTGAAATCTGCAAAAGCACCATCTGCGTATTTCTGCTTGCTCAAAAGTTGCTTCCTCCTCTCCTGACGTTTGGCACGCTTTTGGAATTCCTCATTGTGACCATTCAAGTGCATGGTCAGCTCTGCCGTGCTATGCAATTTTGTGTCGCAGTGCTTGCACTGGTAGACAGGGTTCTGAGCACGGGTGCCGCTTCCCAGTATGGCAAAATCCCTCTTCAAATCCTTGCTGTGGTGGTCAGTGTAATGCATGCACAGAAGTTCTGCTGTGCTGAAGGACAGCTTGAAACATTTTATGCACCTGAAGGGAAGCCACTCAATTTCCTGAGCCTCGGTTTCCATCTCAGGCTTTTCAAAGTCATTCCTCTCTTCAGCTGGAGTTGGCTTTTCATGCTCATCGGCATAGACGGCAGTGAAATAACCCCCCAGCTTGCTCGCATGCTGCTTCTTGGGGAAAACACCAGGGTGACGCTTCATGTAGTGGGACACAATACCCTTTTTGCTGAAGGACTGGAAGGAACAAAGTGAGCATTTCTTCTTCTCTACAGCCCTCCTCAGCTCCTCACTTAATTGAGGAGTATCATCCTTGGGAGGAGATGGAATGATCACTTTATTGGGTTTGTCGCTTACCGTCCTGGAGGCTGCTAAGCAATGAGTATAGTAAGCATCAATGTCATGTCTTTTCTGGTAGTGTGCCGCAAGCCCTTTGCGGATAGGGTTGGTGTACGAACACAAAGCACATTTGAAGAGGTTGTTCTTGCCTTCTGGCTGTGCCCGGACGTTGTTATGTTTGATGCGGTAGTGCCTAGCTATTCCCTTGCGAGTGGAACAGAAATATTTGCAGAGCTGACACCGGAAAACTGTGTGAGACACTAAATGAGAACTGGAGAAATGAGGTGCTGACACAGAGACTTCTCCAACATCCTCAACAGCAATTTCTGGGGAGGCTTTGATTTCAGTCACCATGTCTGGTTCCACAGTGGCAGACACCTTTGGTGGTGACTGGGCGAAAACATCAAATTCAGGTTGATTGTGGTATTTCTCATAGTGAATTTTCAGCTTCTCAAGTGTTCCATGAGTGTAAGGGCAGAGTTTGCACCGATAAGCACCATAACCTTGCTTGAAAATCCTACTTGTCTCTTCCACATCATTCTGAGCAATATCATTTGACTGCTCCACATCATGCACGAAGTCTTCAGCAGTGACCTTTATTGATGGGTGTCGTTTCTGGTAGTGTGTGAGAACGCCATGAATACGTGTATTAATGTATGGGCAATGTCTGCATTTATATACAGCCCCTGGATTAATGTCTATATCCTGAGCAAAGTCTGCAGCTTTCACTTTCATGCCAGGATGCTTTTTGCCATAATGTGTCAGAAGACCATGCAAGTTGTTGTACTCAGACTGGCAAACTGTACACTGATACGGAGTGGAGGAGATGGCGGGGTTTGCAGAAGCCAGCTGGACAGTTTTTTCCTGGGAAAGGCTGGGATCTTCTGCACACTCGGCATCCTGATCCATCTGTGATGGTGTTATCTGGTCTTCAGAATCCATCCTGGTTCCAGGTTCATCAGGCTGCGGGATGGATTTCTCAGCAGCATCCTTCTCCTTAATGATATCTAACAACACAGATTCATCTCCATTCATGGCCCAAGGGTGAAATGCTTGGTAGTGATTAGTAATATCCCAAATGGAAGATGCTTCAAAAATGCAGTCTCTGCATTTATAGGTCTTTATTTCTGTTGGCATCACTAGGGCAGGAGGGGACGGATCAGGACCTGCCCAGAGTTTAGTTGCCATATATGTGTAGTCAACATAATGCTCGGGGTGTCTCCTCTGGTAATGTACAAGCAAACCACTTGGCTCTGTGTGTGAATAAATGCACCATTCGCAGTGATAACCAGCTTCTATCAAGCCATCCAAAAATGCCCATCTCAGAATGGATGTGACAGTGGCCTTCAGATTAGGGTGATCTTTTTTAATATGCTTCCTCAACGCATAGAAGTAAGGTGATGTGTAGCTACACTGACGGCATTTGAGGGCTCTCAGCTTTGACTTGTCCCGTTCAGTGCTGGAGGTATGAGCAGGCACACTGCCAGCTGATTTCTTCTGGCTGCGATCACAAAGGCTTCTAATGGTGGCTGTATGCTGCCTAATCACATCTGCATTAGCTTTGAAGTCACGATGCTTCTTTTGATAATGAATGAGCACGCCTTTCACGGTCCGATTTCCATAATCACAGTGTTGGCAGAAGAACATTTCATTCTCGGGAGGATTCACAGAGGTCTCAGATCCACCTCGGCTCAACTGCTGCATTGACACTGCTGGCCTCTGAATACCAGGTGGCAACTCACCAGTCCTCATCATTGCTGCGGTGGGGGGTGCCTGTCTGATATATTTGGCAGTGACCTTTATCTCTGGGTGCCTCTTCTGGTAGTGGACAAGCACTCCCACAACTGAGCGGTTGCTGTATGAACAGTGTTTGCAATAGTAGAGTTCAGTAGCGAGGTCTGGGGGGGGTGGTGGGGGAGGTGGAGGTTGAGAAGCCAAGTTGGACAATTTTGGGGAGACAGGTGTCCCCAACTCAAAAGACATCTGAGCCAGGGCAGAGCCCCTGTCAACAGAGACTACACGCATGGTCTTCTGGATTCTGAAATATGATGCTTTTTCTTCAGGGTGCTTTTTCTGGTAATGTACCAGAACTGAATGCATGTTAGGGCTTGCAAATGAACACACATCACAGTCATAAACAACCACAGTATTGACTGAAGGTTCCTTCTGATTTTCACATTCAGGACTAAAGCTCTTGGCGGCACTTTTGTTAAAACCAGCTGGCACACCAGCCCCGCGAGCCACGGGGGTGGAGGTTGCCATAGTTTTTGGAGCAGAATTCAAGATCTCTCTCAGCGTCTGAGACTCTGTGTTCAGCCCTTCTTGCTGCTCAACAACGTAGCTTGAAAATATCATTGCATTGTTAATTTTCACTGTGGGATGCATTCTTTGGTAATGTGGCATCAGACTTCTAACATTCGGGCTTGTGTAAGAGCAGAAGCGACAGCGGTAGATCAGATCAGAGTGATCAAAGTTCAGTACATTCATAGCTTCAGGATGATGTTCCCCATAATGCTGCTGCAGGTCTTCAAAATTTGTGTAGTCAATGTAGCACTCAAGACACCGGTATACGGCACTGTGATCATTGGGATCCAGGATATACCTAAAGCTGAATTTAATATAGGGATGCATTCGCTGGTAGTGGGTGCTAACACTCCTGGCAGATTTGTTGCTGAAATCACAGTGTTTACAATAGTAAAGTCTGCCAGAGTCATTAAACTCTGAATTCTCATTGTTCTGATCGGTACCATACATGTTTGACTGGCTCCCCAGAACAGAGGCATTCGGGCTCTGATGGTCCTTCATGCTGACAGAAGAATAATAGTCTTCCTCATCTTCAGATAAAGTGAGCTCAATCTCTGCTCCATTGGTGGAATTGTAGTCATGCTGCATGCTTCTAAAGTTTGTCTCCTTCTGGGAATCATTAGCCTCTCTGCCCCACATTTGCTGGGGGGCATAAGAACTGGAAACCTCGATCATTGGTTCTGTTTGCTCTTCTTCTCTGTCTAATTCCACTTCTATCTCCACCTCATTGTCCTCCTCCTCTTCCTCATCATCCTCTACATTGATCACAGCATCTTCTTGCTGTTTGTTTTGGTTTATTTTGCTCTGCAGGTTGCTCGCTATTTCATCAATTCTGGTTCTCTTTTTCACTGGAGAGAGATCTAAAGGGAAGTCATTTGACACCTTCCGAGGGGCTTTCGCAACGAAGTTATTTTTAGATGAGAGCCCAAGGATTGAGGTCTGGCTCTTCTTCACTGTGCTGGCAGAGGGGTGAGCATCTGCCTCACTCTCTTGTGGTGCATTTGATGGCGGTCCATCATATTTTGGCAGGTTGTCACAGAATGAATGTTTGTGCTGCTGATGAACTCTGAGGCCTTTCAAAGTTGTGGTGGAATAGTTGCACATTGTGCACTTGTATGGATGCTGTGAATGGGGCTGGGGTGACTGTTGTTGTTGCTGCTGTGGCTGCACCGGTTCCATCATCCCAGCTGACTTCCTGCCATTTATATTTCCACTCTCATAAGACACTGTGCTGTCATTCAAAGAAGAAGCAATGCTTTCAGTCTGAGAGTTCATAGTGTCCCAATCTGATGTTGTTCCTGTGTGGCATTGCTTGTGGGCACCAAGCTTTAATGAACTCTTGCAGGTGAAAGGACATTCATCACACTTGTACACAGCTGTCTTCCCAGACAGGTGGATGTTCTCAATGTGACGGGAGATGCTTCGGCGGTGCATCGTCAGAAAAGGGCAAAAAGGACACTGGAACCTGTTCATATACCTTCTAAAGGGAATTCCCTTTGTTTCCAATAGTTTGTTGCCATCAGATCCCATCAGCTGCTCTGCAGACATTCCTGAGGTCTGGTGATCCATGGAGTTCAAGCCATTCTCGCTGTCCATTTCATTTAGCTCTTCGTCTGAACTGGAGTCATTCAGCATACTGCTTGTTTCCAGATCAGCAGAAGAATTCGTCATATCAGCAATTCCATAGCGGGATCTGTCAGACAAATTAACCATGCCTGAATTGTGAGGTGACTTAGGCTTCATTTGAGGGTAAGACACAGAAGAAAACTTGGAAGATGTAGAAGAGTTGGGCCTGATAAGAGAATTGCCCATAGAACTCCTGAAGTTTGAGACATTAGCATTCGACATCTCACGTCCTGTTGTATTCATGGAGATATAATTAGAGTTTGGAGAGGCATTCTGGGCACTCTTACTCTGTACATCAGGTGCACCGGTTCCATCTTGTTGCTGCCTCAGACTTGATAATATTTTTACCATGCTGCGGTGCTTCTTCATCATGTGGTCACACCAGCGCTCTCTTCGAGGTGTCTGGTAGCTGCACCATTCACAGCAAAAGTTGCCCCTAGACTTTGTCAGGGGCTTGACCATGGATTCCAAAATGCTCCGCTCCACCACCTCTGCAGGCAGCTCCTTGCAGGGTTCCTGTACTGGCACAGAAGCAGACGTTGATTCACACAGAGCAGCAGCAGCAGTAGGAGGAGTTGAACTCTCTTTCAGGTTGTTTTTGTGATACATTTTCTGGTGCTTAATAATTCTTGCGCGCCTGGGTGACTTGTAGGTGCAGAACTGGCAACTGAAAACTCTGCCAAACCCTTCATGCATGATGACGTTGTAATTTAGGGAACTAGCAGTTGGTGGTCCCACTGAGCTCCCCCCAGCCTGTGCTCCATGAACCTTTCGCGTGTGCTCTATGAGGAGGTTTTTGGAACGGAAGTAACGCACACAGAACTTGCACTGGAAAAACTTGTTGGTTGGTTTAGGATTTGGAGCCATGTGCTGACTATAGAAAGTCTGACTCTGGCTATAGTAGCTTCCAGTCCCCATCTGACTTGTTGCATTTTGCCCTAAAATGGGAATTAAGGTGCATATATAAATAAATAAAATCAAGTAAAGAGGCTTTTTCTCCACCCACCCTGTATGCTTAAGAATGCAACCACATTCTGAATAGAGAATAATCACATTGGGATTCCCTCACTTACTTATGGTGTGATCTACATATCTGGCAATGGTCAGAAAAATTACCAATATATATATAATTTCTACATATATATGACCATGGTGTACCATTTGGAATAGGTAATTTCCAAAATAATCTTCTTGGGGAAGAAAGCAAGCTACTACACTAATAAAGCTGAAAACGTTCAGGTTGAAAATCTGAAAACCAAAAAGCAATTTGAAGAACTACATAAAAAGCAGTTGGGAATAAAACCATTCTCTATGCTTGCATTTACAGAAAAAGCTGTGGTCAGAACCAATATGGCTGAAGCTAGACATATGCTTTGTTGACATAGAAATAATGTGAGTTTTTAAAATCACATTAAAAGTAGAAACCAAAACACACTGAAATAAGCCACATGTAGAGCTGAGATCGTATGAGTTGAGATCCATCTTAAGAGTTGAAACTTACCTGCTATTTCATCTGCAATTGTAAATTCATCCTTTACAGAAGAAAATTCAACCTCAGTCTGGTTGCTAGCATTCATCGAACCGGACCTTGGCTGGCTAGGACTTTCCTCAGAAACATCCGTTGGCTGCAGAAAAGCAGTGTGGACATCCTGAATGTGAGCTTTTAGGTCTTCGTAAGATGGAGCTCGAAAATCACAGCCATCACACTGCAGCACCTCCATGGTTCAAGGATGATCTTTTACATTAGAAAATTCTGCAAGAAAAACAGGAAAAGAAGGATGCACATTTTACAGCAATGACTTTCTAACAAATCCTGAAAATAGGTAATACTAAGCCTATCATCTATTAGTCATTTCCAGAGATTTCACAAATACTGCAGCATAAAAGTCAACCTTTGCTTACCATACTAAGAGGCATAGATTCACATAAATCCCAGCTACGTAGCTGACTTCACAGTCAACTTTCTGACAAGTGACTACTGGTCCAGCAGACTTGGTCCTCTTGGCTTTTCCATTATACAGGATAGGGCTGCTTTTCATAAGTCTGTCTTGTTCAAAGACCACAACCCATATGCCAGAGAAACAGCACATTACTTCCAGCCATACACTGAAATTTGCCATCAGAAGATACTGCCTTCTGCCTTTATGAAACCCACTCAACTTTCCTGAAAGTTGCCAAGTCCTGCCTGATTCACTACCATAGATCCAAAGCCTTCACAGGAAGAAATGTGCCTTTCTTCTCAACATCCTATCAGTCCTGATGTTGGAAAACCTAGATATAATTGCAAGGTGAGATACAGCTCCATGAACACAAGGCAGAATGCTTCACTCTGCCTTACTTGCACCAAGCTTTATAAGGGCATCTCCATTCCATGTTAGAATGTTTACAGTTTTATTTTAGTCTATTCTGGGGCCATGACCTTTGTGCATTAGCAGTCGGATGGAAAGGACTGGAGGGAAAAAAAGGACAGCAACGGCAACAGGAATACTGAGAAAGTACAATGGAAACAGTAGTTACAAAGGCTCAGAGACATCATGACTTCCTTTGTTTATCCAAGAGTCCTACACACCTATAAGGACAAAGCAACATAAGACACAGTAACATGGAAGTATGGTGGTTCAGCTTGTGACCAAATAATCCTGCAACAGAGTTATGTTTATGCACAACCATGAAGGAGAGGAGACACAAAGTGCAAGCAAGATGAAAGACCCTCCCATCCTGTGCAATAATACTTGGGCACAACAGCAACCTCCCCGTGTTAATACAGGCATTACCTCTTCAAGCTTCCATATGCTGCACTGGGGAAAGGATAACAAACTGTGCATTTCAGAGGTCCAAGATACAACGGCAGCCCAAAGCACTGAGAATTCCATGTGTTTATTGTATGTAGAGTATGAAACTACTTCCACAGCAAGAAGAAAGCTCCAAAACGTCAGGGAAAAGAAACAGGAGAGGGTACTGCATCAGGATTTTATATGTAAGAATGCTTTTTCTGATAGCCTGCTAAAATAAAACTTCTAGCAAGTCAAACTTTGGACAGTTTGAGCACAGAGACTCTCCACATACTTACCTATGCAATCTGCACGGTGTCCCTTCTCTCCCCTCACTACCAATAAAGAAAATGAATTCTGCACCAGCTTCTTTTCAGCTAACAAAGTTACAATAATCGAAATACTCAAGCTTTTATGTGCAAGCACCAGACCAAATTGTGTGGAAGAGGTTGCTATCTGCTCTGGATCAAATTACAGCAGTGAGTGAAGCCCCACCCCACGTCTCCTTTAGCACAGTCCATTAGACCTGAAAACAAATTTTTCCATGGAGCAGACGACTCCTGCATTTAGAGCACTTCACAGAAAAGCAGATCATCCAGTTTTCACTACCCATCCCCCAAGCTTAGTCCTTTCATCTCAGCCAAACAAGCCACAGCTCTGCTGAATGTGTTTATCACACTTTCAAGAGATATGAGCCCCTGCGTCACTGAAGCTTTAAGACTCACTAAGCTGCCCTAGTCCTCTGAGCTTTGGGAGCAGCCATTTTAGATCAGACAACTCCTGCACTCGGAGGCTCAGAGCTTCTCGCCTGTGCACAACATGGCCTCATTTATCTCAGCTTCATCTCAAGCACACTAGGCTTTTTCTTTTTTCCCCTTTTTTTCCTCCTCTTCCTTGGGTGATACTTGAAAAATCAGCATCCTCAGAGCACATCTCTCCTTATCCTGCATGACCTCCTCCCCAATCATGTCACCAGTATCACCCTGCACTGCCCAAGCAGCACCTTCTTTCCCTGAGCAGATTGCCCACAACCATCTCCTAGTTTTGGTTTCCCTGCCCCATGGATGATAAATGTGACCATTCATTCCAGAAACACAGTATTACAGCATCAAGACACTGGTCCAAGCTGAGGCCATACACAGCTCTGAGACTCCGGGGGAAGG
>NW_020799143.1:5200836-5203859 GCF_003259725.1 Athene cunicularia | reverse complement strand
GGGGGGTGGCGGAGGCGGGGTGTGTGTGTGCCTCCAGCCTCCCCTGTCCCTGGGGATCCCTCCTGCTTGGCGCAGGAGACACACCACCCAACTCCCCTGCCAGATTCCAAAGTCTAATGACCTTTGTTAATCACCAGCCAGCCAGTCTGCATCAGCAAACCCTGCCAGCAGACACACCCTTCACACAAAGGCTGTAGCTATGCCTTTTAAGAGAGGTTCTTTCTGAAAGCTCCATTGTGTAGAAGAGAGGAAAAACAACACACAAGCACACAAATCTCCTCTTCCCCCCTCACCACCACCACCCTGGAAAACTTAAGACCCTTTAGAAACACCACTGCAAACCGCTTTCAGCTCTCTTTTGGAAACTTCAGCCCAGCTTACCACACAGAAAACCAGAAGGGAGAGCAAACCTGAGATTTCTGAAAAAAGATAAACCTGGCAGCTTTAAGAGGTAAAAACCACCACCATCCCAATCTCCAGCAGTCACGGTACATTGATGCTTGGAGAAGGCATCCTCAAGGATGCTGGCTGCTGTCTATGACAGTATGTCAGTACCCTTCTGCTACAAACAAGAATGAAGAGTTGAGAGATCTTTAATAGCAGCTGATTACAAAAACAGATGGAGACTTTCTAATGGGTTCCAGCTTGAATTTCAGCAGGATCTATATCACAAAGGCAGCACCAAATCAGAGAAGAGGTTAATTTTACTGCAGCTATGGGGAACAAACATCAGGTACAGCTGAATGGACTTCAATCTGATGTTTTCACCATGCATCACACTGAAAGCAGGATGAAGCATTTTGTCAGTAATTCTGCTCTACCATTTCCACATTTTTCTTTAAAACTCAGGCACTGCACAAAGGTGAAGAAAAACAAACTGCTACTTTGAGCTCATGTATCAAAAGAAACTGAAACACAATGTGCATCTTTCTCTCTTCTTTTTTGTCGGCATGGGATATGAAATAGAGCCATCTACCCACCAGCAAAGAGCATTTTCAAGAGCAGATGTTAATATACTGGCAAGACACACACACCAAGCAAAGGAGACAAAGCAAAATTTGCACATTTCCATCATGACCAGCTAAGGCAATGCATTCCACAATCCTTTACATTTTCAAACAGCATAATAAGGCAACTTAGAGGGGAATGGAGGTGGAGTGAGAGAAGAGTTACCAAATCCACTAAGTCAACAGCAGAACAGGAAGTCTGGAAAAAACAACCAAACACAACCACCATGAAATGAATCCATAAATCCCACAAACCCTCTAATATATTCACAACTAATCTCTTGCAACCACATTGGCTACAGATACTGTGACTTCTAAAATTCCCTTACTAATGTGATGCTAACCTCACCAAACATTATTAAAATGCCATTGTCTGACTAATTTGCATTTACAACCTCTTCTTAAAATACATAGTTCTGATGCTTAATATGGAGGTATTCTCATTCTCCTTAGGAGTGGAAAGCTTCCAAAACATTGGGCAACAGAGATTTTCAAAGCCACAGTTTTAAAGACGCAAGGTGAAGTCTCAAATTGTCTTCGACATCCTTCTCTACACTCAGAAATATGTGAGAACATCAGAGACACAGTTGCATTAGATTTCTAGGTTTTTAAAAATCCAGAACACAAAATAATTGTGGTTGTTGAACAACACTCATTACAAAATTTGGCAGCAGCCAAAATAGTACAAATCATTATGTTTAAGTTTGGTTTTAAAGCTTCAAAATAACAAAATTAATTGTGAAGCCCAAGGCACTGACCTCAAAATTGAGCTTCTGTGGTTTGACTACCCATCCATTATATTTTGAGACGAAGTCAGCAGAGCTTCTAGAAGTTAATATGCACATGCCTAACCACAACTGAAAAGGTCAGTCAGACCACACACACTATGTGAACTTCCAGCTCAGTATTAGTGACATCACATGTAAAACAAAGAAATCTCTAGTTCTCCAAGCCTTCCTCCTGTTGGATGATCAGAGGCATCTTCAGCCCTACCTCACACACGCAGACTGCATGCACAGCTTTTATTTTACTCCATGCCAAGGTGGAGATGAAAGAAATTTTTTTCACCAAAGGAGTTACCAAGCATTGGAACAGGCTGTCCAGAGAAGTGGTTCAGTCACCATCCCTGGATGTATTTAAAAGACATGTAGATGTGGTGCTCGGGTACATGGATTAGTGGTGGACATGGCAGTGTTAGGTTTACGGTTAGACTCAATGATCTTAAAGGTCTTTTCCAACCTAAATGATTCCATGATTCTACAATTCTATCTTGTCACACACCCCATCACACCAGCAGAAACACTGCCGAACCCCTTTCAACCACACAGATGCAGCCTGGTGATGCAGTGTGTGTCCTTGCTCTTCCTGAACAGCCCTCCTGGGGTTCTCCCATGGCCCAGGAGCCCATTTCACCCCCTGGCATTACCAGCCCCTGCCCCAGCAATGCTGGTCTGCCCTGGGCCCTGCAGTGCCAGGCTATTCTGCAGGCCCACAACCTGGCCGGGCCCCAGGGAGGTTCTGAAAGCTGGGGCTCCTCCCTGCTGGGGTGGTGGGAAGGGCCCATGCTGCCAGGCCCTGACCTGCCTCTCCACCGGGAGACTCAGCAGCACATTGGGTCAGAGAAGATCCGCATGAGCAAAATGTCATAGCAGAGGCTGGAATCATACATCACAGTCATCTTTTTCCTTCGAAACATGCAGGAAGCTTCAGTGATGGTCTAATCTCCATGCTGCCTTTTTCTTGCTGTTGGAAATCAACCTACCAGAAATAAATCGCCAAACACTACTGCAATGCGATTCACAAGCAACTACCTACTCTACAAGTTTTCAAAATTCCCATGAGTAACACCATAGGCATTCTTTCCTGCCAGAGAAGCCTGGGTTTTATGAGGCACCAGTGCCTACAGCTGCAGTGAGCACCTTCCAGCTGTGCCACCTGGGCACCTGGCCAGGATCAGCTAATACATGACAGAGCTGCTGCTCTGATATCCTTGGGTTTGGGGTTGTTTTGCCCCCC
>NW_020799143.1:5167169-5200786 GCF_003259725.1 Athene cunicularia | reverse complement strand
GTGCAAAAAATTATTAACCTAGAAAAAAATTTCCTTGAGAAACTTAATTACTACTGCTTATGAAAGGCTCCAACATGGATTTCTGAAACCGTACAATCCATGTACAAAACATGCAAAAGGAATTTGAGGTGTTGCATCTCTTCTCTGAGAGCAAGTTAAAGACAGAAGAAAATGTTACTGTGATCAAAAAGATGTATCCCATTATCTTTCCAACAGCAATAACAACAAATCAACTTCTGTTGCATTATCTCAGTGATATGCAGAAGAAGTGGTGTCCCCCCCCCCCCCCCCCCTTTTTTTTTTTCTTATTTATAATAAGGGAAAATGATGACTAAACAAGTAAAATCATAAGAGCAATGCAAAAATTTATACATTTGAGAAACTGGAAACCTGAGGGCTTTTCTAACTGGAGGAAGCCAGCCTCATCTTTTGTTTATGAAAAAAAATTAATCATAATTCATGAGGAATTCAAAGAATAAATTCAATTCTGAACTACAGTTATGCAAACATACTCAACTCTTTTTCAATGACCAAATTCTAGTCAAGCTACTGGGATTCTTGAGCTTCTGAGGAAGGGTGTCTTTGGAGTTACTCCTCCAAGCTGGCATCAAAATAAACTAAATACCATTTTTCACTTTTTTTTTTTTTTTTACTGATAGAACTGGATTATGATAGAGCTCCATGGGTTAGGTTGCAACTGTCCACTCAATATACTTACTTTGTGGTTCATACTTTCCTGTAAAGGACTTACAGTAAAATTTTATTACTAGTTACAACTTTTGTTATCAAGATCTCCATACTGATGTCCAGTTTGGGGTTATTACAACAGTTATACCCATGAAAGAAATATGTTAGCTGATACCTGTGATCCTGTCACCCATTTCTTCCAGTATATATTTCTGTTGACCTACATGGAAATATGTATTACAATACAAGGTATTTTCAGGAAAGAACGTCTATTAGAGATTCATTACAACTCAACAGTAAAACCAGCAATCTAATTTGAGCCGAGACACACTAATTTTTTTCCTCAAACATACTTTTCCAGCCACCCGGAAGACTATTCAGACCTGAAGTGGGCTCCAGGCCCAATTCCACAAGATGAGGTCTTCCTACTACACATTCTTTGGACCTTATTTTCCAAACTTCTCAGAAATCTCCCTGTCATGGAAAACAGGATGACTGATTTTGTTGATCCCTACACAGTTACTATTAGCTTATGTTCCCGAATGCTCACATTCATTTAACATACCTGATACCATAGTATGCATCACTGTAAAGCTTGCAGAATACCGTATAGGTTGCAAAATCTTCTACATTTTAAGGAAATATAAACCACACTAGTCTTAAAACTTGTGGAGGAGAGGCTACACAGTGCTAAGAGCTACCAGAAATATAAATGGGGGTTTTTAGTCCAAGAAGAGAGCAAGGATTCACAGAACCTCTGGTTATTCTTCTTTTGAGGAACTTAGTACATAAACATATACATTACCTGAAACAGGTCCAAATAATGGATACATTTCTATCAGCTCAACTGGTTCTCCAGACTATGACTTTTCAAAAAATGAGGAAAAAAACCCCTCAAAACAGAAAAACATGGTGACTGAACATTAATGCATATTCACCATCTCCTGTAAGACCCTAGTAGACTAAAGACACACCATAGATTTTACAAGGAGGTGTGAAAGAAAGGAGAATCACAGATAAGAGCACAATGTCAGCTTCCACGAAGGGTCTTGTAGGCACTGCAGTCCCCAGCCTCAAGCAGACACAGCAAATTGACAGTTGTCTCACCATGGAAAACAAAAACTTCCCTAGCAAGGAAAACAAAAGTCCAAGATGGAATACTTGATCTTACACCCATGCATTACTTGCAAGGAAATCAAATCAACCAAAGACAATTTAGATACAAGTAATCAAACTACAAAAAGCTTTACTGATTCAAGCTACCTACATGCTTATCAGTCCTTTTCCATTTCTCACAAATCACGTCTCTTGTCCTTCTTTCTTTGGGTTCCTGGAGTCTAAGTATCTCTCTGGGTTTTTTATAAAAAATACATGAAGAGGCCATCTAAATGCCTGAATGATACTTTCAAATGTCAAACTTTAAAAATAAAAGTAGATTGCAAATAAAATCCCACAACTTAATTAAAAGAGAAACTGACAGAGTCATTATAAGTATGATTCTGACATTTTTCTGTCTTTCCTTCCTGAAGGCTAGCTGTGAGGCATTACATGGTAGAGAGCATGGGCAGCTGAGGCTTAATATGAAGAACTTTACCTATGAGAACACTCTTGAATATTAAATGCTTTTGCTCCAAACAAGACTACGATATTTTTTTCTGATCTCCTGAATTACTTTCATGGCAAATTATTAATCCCTACAGAAATCAAAAAATCTAAATATATGTGAGAATCTGAACAACTACATGGTCAGAGTAGGACTTTTTCCCTTATTAAATGTCAGGTACTTAATTTATTGCACAAAAGTATCTGTGGAGGTGCAAATACAGATACAGTTCTGTCAAGTTTTCTTGTGGTTCAGAGTCAGTAAAGGCAACACTGCTTTGGCCATGTGTTACAAGAAGATGGAACATTTTTACTTAGCCATGTGTTACAAGAAGATACAACAATTTTACTAGGAATGGGGGAATTTTGATCATGTTTTAACAGAATAAACTTAAGTTTCCTTTCCTACTGGAAGGTGAAGAAGAAAAAACTTAAAAACACACCAGAAAAGCATTAAACCATTTTCCCAGTCAAAACCTTTAAAGAACATACCTGTTTAAATCCTTCCAGGATTTAAGAGGAAGATGGAACAGCATAGGGCAGAATTCTACAGTAGAAATGTGGTCTGCCACTTCATTCCCATAATAAATGCTCACGGGAAACAAGCCAAGTCATCCACCTCACTGACACAACCCAACCTCTCTCAACGCCCTTCTGCAGAGACATACATGTTCAAGAGGCAAGTGGGCTGGCCCAACCTAGGAAAACAGATACCAGAGACAAGCAAGTTGGCTTTTGTACCCTACTCCGTAGTGCTCCCCATATGGCATAATGTAACTGAAAGCAGTGGGTCTGGGCTTTCTATTTCCAGCCAAGAGTGTACTGTTAATTATCTCAAGAAATCCAGTTCCTGTGAGTTAAGAGAAGTGCACTCCCTAGTGTACATGAACTTGAGAGAGGAAGATGTCAGTAGGTGGTGCTGAAGAACACAGCAGCAGCCTTCCTGGGTGCTCAAGGAACAACCTAATTCCCTCTCATGCCTTGCAAATAACATCTTCTAGGAGATCTTTACATAAAGGATACATTATCAGCCTCGACCTGGAAGGAGGAGGGAGAAGAGCAGACCTGGCATAACCCTCAGCCTGGTATAACCCCAGCAAAGATCTCTTCCTTGACAAGGAAAGTCAGAGCTGTTACAAAAGGAGTCCTGCCAGTAACAAATCAGATTTGACAAACTCAACCACATACCCTGCTAGACCATGAACTGCAGTGGGAAAGAGCAGAGGTGTGACCGAAGATTATCTCCTCATGGCCACCTGCCCTTAAATTAACCCTAAAACAGGCTTGTGCAGGCTGTAGTGCCTTTAAAAGTAATCTTGCCATTCATCCTGAACTACATGCTCCATTCTATGGTCACTTAACAGTGCTGTAGCTGCTGGGTTACAGGCATGTTTTAAAGAAGATCAATGTTAGTTTGCAAAGAGCACATTGTTTTTACAGAGGCTAAATACATTTTATAAACTGGTGACAGAGCCAAACCATGGGAATATATGAACTCCTGACATTTTAGGAGCCACAGAATTTTAGAGATCTGAGATTAGACCAGCCAACTTAGCTGGTTTAAAACACAAGCAGGCATTCTCCATGTAGTCACAGAGGTAGAAATAAAGTCACTAGCACTGAGACCACAAATGCAAAAGCTCTGTTTTGGGACTGCTACTGAAAAGTGTCTTCAAGAAGGAAAAATGGAGATTATCACCATCTTGAAAGACAGATGTGAAATGATGGTTTCCTGGACACATGTACCTCCTTGAAGTGCAGAGTCTGGACCTGTGTTGCAGCAGTGGTGACAGAGACTGAACTTGGCTGGTGAAAGGATAATCTTTCAGCCAGAGATCATTTCCATAATACAACGCCCAGTTTGGTAGACATTCAAGACTCTAAGTAAGAGAAATTCACAGGGCAGTTGGGAACCAAAGAAATATTGTGTGGATCAGATCTAAGCAAGCCAAAGCCTACTGTCTGCCTTTCATCACCCATAAGAGTTCAGTCCAGTAAGGATCCTGGAGATGATGTGGTCCTCTCCCTCAGTCCATCCTGAGATCTTGCATGCTCCAGGGGCACTCCTTTAGAGTTAACCCCGTACAGAAGACATGTAGACAGGATGAAAAAAGGCAGTCAGAAGAATGGGTTTAACCCTATAAAACCAGAGCATCTGAAGTCATATTCTGTACCGGCAAACAAAGCTGGGAACAGCACAACATCTCATGCAGACCCAAACCCACTTCACGCACAACTCTAATTAAAACACGATCTATGGCTGAAATCCTACTGGAGAACAAGAAAGCACTGATTAACAAAGACTAAAGATTGTTCTGCTTTCCCAGTCTACTCCTCAGAAACACTAGTTTTCTTGAGGAGCTCCACTGACATCCAAGCTATTTGAACACAGCCTTTGTCTCCAGCTATTCCTCCCCTTCCCCCAAGCTTCCTGCTGTATTTGACATTTGCTGGGCAGCAAGCAGAAGCATCTCAGTCAGCCAGTTCATTTCCTCAGGTAATACAAATCCATCACTGACCCATTTATAATGCCAGACAGAATACACAGTTTTATTTGCCCACTGACTCACTCGCAGTATGGCAGCCAGCATCTCTGCCCCAGGTAGAGTAATATATACTTTTCCAGTATTTGACAGATCTCAGCTAGTGATTACTACTGGGCTGCCACCCTTCTCTCTGCCATCCCTCTCAAAAGATCTTTTCCACCTGTGCAAGTGAAGATCTGTTGTCTGTTTGGGATGATGGCAGCAAGATGCTGATCCTATCACTGATGGCTGAAAAGTGATACTGCTGAAAAGGAGGAACAAGTTGCAGCTAACATGTTGTCCAAAATACTTTACTTAGTCCCAAGTAACTTTATCTATCTATCTATCTATCTATCTATCTATCTATCTATCTATCTATCTATCTATCTCTCTCTATCTATCCATTCCAGTGGATTGCATGTTGGGATGCAGTATATACACACTGGAATGCAATATCCTAGGCCCAAATGAGAACTTTCCTTCTTTTACTCCCCTTCAACCTCCATGTCCATGCACTTGGTTTTTCCAGGAAAAATGTTTTTGCAGTTGGTGTAATATATAAAGTCTGAGTACAGAATACTTAAAATAGTATACTGGCTCAATCTTCATCATGTATGTGGTAACACAGATAGCAGTCTCTAGGAAAAACTAAGTGGAACATCTACAATGCACTTAAAGGTGGGTCAAGGAATTCAGAGTGATCCTGGGATTATGGATCGCAGTACCTATGAACTGACCAAGTCTAATGGAAGTTGTCCAGCCAGAAGGTGTTTGGATCAAAGAGGCATTAGAAACAATTACATTAAAACCAAGAAAAAGCTGCTGTTCCCTGTCTATAAAAGAAACATATTTTGTTATACAGGTAATAATTAAGAACATTCTCCCTCACAAAAATAAAAACCCCCAATGTTAACCTTATTTCTTGTCTTTCCAATAATAAACAGTCCTTTACCCTGACTACTCTGAACATACTCAAATTAAGGAGAACACTATTATTAGATCAGATTTGTATCAAAAGTGGTAAAATCTTGAAGCTCCTAATGGAGTTCTTCTGTCCTAGTTTAATCCTTTTTGCCTTAAATAAGCTGTTTGAGGGTCAGCCACTAATACCCAATTTCTTTTTCTTCCTTCTAAGAAGTATCCAAACAGAATGGACCATAAAGAAGAAAAAATAACTTTCTTTGTAATAAGGCCTATGGCTAAGAGGAGCTGAGACTATAACCAACTGCATCCTTCAAAAGCTATAATCCTTGCAAGTGTATAGATATTACAGAACTATTGCAGCTTTTTTGTCTTCTGCAGGTCCATCACATGACACTTGTTTTTTTTAGTGTGGTTGTAAATGCTTTACATTTGACCATTTAAAACTGGAAAACTTTCAAGCATTTTATATCACTAGGAAGCTAACAAAATCCAATTTTAGAGCAAAATAATCACTTCTCATTTTCATAAGATTCCTCTCATTTTGAAATGGAACTATTCTTGCTTTACCCTAAAGAAAAAGGGTGAAAGCTCATAAAAGAGAGCTAGTTGCCAAAACTTTATCCTAGAATACGTAAACAATAACCAAACTATATATAAAGAAAATAATCTCTTGTCATAAGGGAAGTTCAATTCAAGACTAGTTCATCAACATAAAAAGCATCTGTTTGAAAAAAAAAAAAAAATAAAGGGAGACCACGAACACTCTGATCTTATATTTTCCAGCCACCCACTCCTGCTATTTAACCCAGTGAATTAAACTAGCAACTTCTCTTAAATGACAATAATTTGTTAAAGATTTTAGCTATCTCATGTCATCACCAACCTGAAACCTGGACATCACATTTTATTCACTCTCTGAAAAAAGAAAGGCATACCTTCACTATGGAAAACAAAAAGCACAGGACAGTCCACTTCAGAGAAAGTCTCTAGATAAATTAAGTGTCCTTAAGCTTTGGAAATATGTGTTAACCTGGAAACTGAACCCAAATGCTTGATTTCTGTAAGAGGCAGGATGTAGAAAGCTCAATATAGGTCCCCAGAGAGCACTCTGTCTGACACAAGGTGAAGACTGGAAGAGATTTTCAGTTGTCGTAGCCTAAGAGAGGAGACTTCTTGGGTAAATTTCAGGTGGAAGGACTTTGTAGAAAGTGCTCATGTATGTGCCTAGTCAAAAATGGGACCTTCTCCAAAGAGGAAAAAAAAATCCCTGAAAAAAACCACCAAGATTTAGACAATGCAAAAAAAAGCAGCCCAGTAGTACCTTGGACTTCACCAGGATTTTGGTTTTGCACATAAATACTAAGATGTAACAAAGAGAAGCCAGAAGATAAAGATTAAATAATCAGCCAAGAAATGGCCTTCTCATAAGCTTTATCCTCAGAAAATCTCTTATTTCGTTGCAAATACAGGCACACTACTGAAAATTCAGGGGATAGTGTCTCTTCAGGACAGGTATTCTGCTTTTGGCTACAACCAAAAGCCCATCCACACTTGGCTCTAGGAAAGCAGTGTGAGCAGCAATTCTCTCTCCCCATTGGTACACTAGCCATTGCTTTAACTACAGAGAGTTAACTGCTCCAGGGATATTCCCTCTCTGGAATGGAGGGGACAGAACATCTTGACTGCTCACAGCTCCACAACCAAAACAGAAATACAATGAGGTCATTGTGTATCTGCATATGGAGCAGATCCATTTTGTTCTGAAGGATGCACTTAGTGTTACTGTTCTCACTAGAAGCCTTCTGCAACTGCCTTCAGCATGTCTTCCTACAAACACTTCCATCGAGCCTCCAGGTCATCCTGAATGTCACACTAGGCCATGTGTTAGAAGAATCAGAAGTGAGGTTGTACCCACACTGGATGCTTTTGAACTTAAGGAGGGTGATTTGAAACTGCAGTAGCTTTGTTTAAATAACTCCATGAGTAGGCTAACCTTGACATTTACTCTGCATGTAAAGTAAATGAAAGTGGATGATACATATTAAAGGCAAAATAATTTTTAAAAATACCCAAAAGAACCCAGAAGGTTCAAGCCCTGTGATGGTTTAAAACACCCAACAGAACTTTCAAACTGATGAGATACACTTATGCAATATAATGTGTCTTTTAATTAATCTGAAAACTTCAGAAGTAATGTTTTGAAAGCAAAGGAAGGGTAGTCTGGCTCACAATGTTTTCAACAAAGAGAAAGAATATTCACCTATGGTAATGACAAAGACACACATTCTATATTCTACATTTCCAAAGCAAAGGGGTACATAATTGAAATTGTTTTTATTGATGATTACAGAACCACTTAAAAAGGGAACCAAAGTTTGAATTAAAGGGAGGAAACAAACTTCCCAACTTACTGCTTTTCTAAGAGGTACACAGAAATACTTTAGGTAGATCAAATGTCTTGGAATCTTCCAGCTTGAGAGGTTTCAAAATAAAGCAGGATTACTTCAAAGCAGAACTATATAAAGAAATTGTTTTTTCTTCTTCTTACTAAAGGAACAAAGATGGAAACAAGCAAGCAAAAAAACCCCACTTTAACCACAAAGACCATAGATTCAACTGCTGTACTATTGCATGTGCTCAGATTTATGCTGGTTGAAAGTGACAGGATGCATCTTTTCAACTACACATGGAGAGGAGACATGAACAATCAAAGAGATAAACAACACGTCTTTTTTCAGTAAGAGTCCAGCTAAGTGAACAGCCCTTCAGACACAGCATTCAGCAACACCACTTGCCAGTCAGGTGAATCTCCTTCCCATTTTTTCATCCCAAAAGAGGCACACATGAACCTTGTGGCACCAAAATACATACAAAAAGTATTTTGAGGCACTTCATTTATGTTAGCCAACATCCTTTAACAGTATGGAAGAAAAAAAAAGTAAGACATGTTTTGTAGTCCATTCTAGGCCTTTTTTCCCTTTAAAACGCATTTGAATAAAAGGCATTTGTACTTTTTGTTACTTGCAACAAGCATTCATTCAAGCGTGGGTTCTTGTTTGCAGGAATGTATGCAGAATGAAAGTTTCACATGAATTTAAGACTTCATTGACAAAAGAGTCTGTACCAGAAGTATACACTCAGTCCTGCAGATATTTCATTTTTCCTTCTGTTTATGGAACACCAAAGCAAGACTAAAGACAGTATCATACATTTCAGGTTTCCATTCATTTATCACAAACATGTCATTTAAGTCAGCAGAAGTTACTTGCTCTCAGAGAAAATACTAAGTATTGCCCTGGTTTTCAGCCTCAAATTACTGAACGGAATCTGAAGACTCACAACCTGTAGGTAATGTGTAAGGAACAAAAAGGCAGAATTAAATATGTTGAGTAGCAATACTGACACCCCATGCAGTTACTACCTATTTATGTGACTCATGCAGCTTCAGGCCACACTGCTGCAGGCTTTCTCTGTGTGAAGAGCAAGGTGAGCCAGTCTGAAGCACAGACAACCTTCTTCCTTTGTGTGGTAATGGAAGGCACAGGGAAGTGAAGTAACCTGGCTCCACATCACCACTACTGGTCTATAGCACAGCCAGCAGCAGAAAGTGAGTTTCCAGACTCCAGCCCTTCCCCATTATGCCATGCTACCTTTCTGTGCCACTGTCCCTGATATTCCCGTGTTAACTTCCCACAATAACTATAAATGAAAGGTTCTCCAGTGCAGCAGAAGTTAAAATTTCAGGAGCAGGGGTAAATCATACACCACACACAAGAATATAACTGATGCTCTTTATTTATCTTTGTATTTACTTCTTAACTGGAGTTGCCATTTCCAGCTTTCTGCAGAGCATCCAGGCCTTTTGCTGAAGAATTTAGGTCAACTCAGCAAAATGTCTGCAGAACTGAGAAGAATATGAGGGGAGACAGAGTTTAGGGCTGGTGAACATGGTCTAACCCTCATTATTACTCAAGATCACAGTGGGAGGAGGAACATGGAAAAAAGGGTGGCCATCCAAAAATGGAGCTTTTTATGGGGGTGAGGAGGGATATTTGTTTTGAGGGATTGATAGCTAGAAAAACTGAAATTCTTACATGGTCTGAGAGGCTTTTCTCTTAATATGATCTTGCTCAAACTGATGAATCCTTCTACTCTCTTCCCAAATGATTCTAAATAATGGGCAACATATTAATAATTGTTCTAGGTAATGTCTGGACAAAAAAACATCTAAACTTACTAGAAGTCATCAAAGGGAATCTTCTTATCCTTATCTTCCTTTATCAAAATATCTGAAAGAGGAACAGTCTAGGTCTTCCACAATGTCTTCTGTAAGCAGGAGATATTCATGACCAAAGAGGAAGTTTGATTTAATCAAGACCTCTCTTTCACAAATGCTAGCTGGAGCCACAAAGCACTTCCACTCTACTCCGGCTAACAAAATTTATGAGAAAAAACCAATTAGTTTTCACATGCGGACAGCTGCATCTACCTTTCCTTGTTAGGACATCACCACAAACAAGACCCAGATATTTTATGGATTTAAAAAAAAAAAACAAAAAAAACAAAAACCCAAACTATTCAGATTATAAGAGAATCAAGTCCTACAAAAAATTTAGGCTATAGCATCACCTTCAGTGTATGTTCAACTAGTATGTGAAGCCTGTAGTTTTCTTCTGAAAACATCAAGATAAGAGTTCCAGTTCAAGAGCGTTTATGTCTAAGAAAACATAACTTTCCGAAAAAGGTGATCAGCTTGTGCTGAGAGCCATGCACAGCCTACCAAGGGCTCTTGAATTCATTTAATGTGAACCCAAACTCTGTAGGAGTTCACAGACACAGGGCAGCCTCTGTAGTAATCGAAGATACTGCTGGCATCTCTGTCGGAGGCATACTGAGCATGCTTCATCCTGTGTCTGCAGAGCAGAACCAGCCTGAGCTCTGCCAAACTGCAAGTGTATCATGGGCAGCTGTGACTGTTACTTTGCCTGGGCAGAGATACAAAGTGGTAACACCTCTTCTTTTTTTCCCCCCTGTAGCTGTCAGCTGAGATACACAAACATGCTTGCTGCAACTGGAAGAAGCCTAGATAAGATTATCTAGCTGGCGTTTACTATAAAGTGCACCTGGGGATGAGGGTTTTTTTCTGGAAACTGCACCTGCCCACTCCATGCAGTCAAAAGTGTAGGCTCCAATCTTTCAGTGCGCTAGCTCGAGGCAGCATACAGGCAGGTAAGACTATGCACAGCTCCTACATGCGCAAAGTTTCTGTCACGTCACCAGAGCGAAGCACACTCCCTGCTGCTTCACACCAAGCTGCTGGAGGAACCCTGACTTCCCACCCTTGTCATCCCAGCTCACACTTATCGAGCAAAGTCTGGAAGTTGATACAACATCAGCGTTTTGGAGAAGCAGGCAAAAAAGTGTTAAATCTTTCATATCCTTCATCCCTGTCTACCTTCATCAGTGATCAAGAATTGAATCTTCCAATTTTCTATTTGTCTGAGTAATGTCACCTCTTCTTTCCAAGGATGATTCCTTTCTAACGTAACTTACCTCACCTTCCAAGCTGTATTCCTGGCATTAAGCCTTAAATCTCTGCTTTTCTGCCATTAATAACTCTTCCTGGTCTATCTACTACCTCCTCTGTAGGCCCCTCCTTTTCCATGTCTTCTAGAAAGATGCAAACTGATTATCTGCTATTTCCACAGCGTAACAGAGAATGATGATGGTGATGTGTATCTTTAAGGTAGCTCTGAAGTCAAAGGAGTTGGTCTTTCTTCTGAAGATGTTTGGTGTGCTGGTCACTCAGCACTCAGCAGGAAATAAAAGCCACTGCTTGTATCTCTTAAGAAAGGAGCACATTTTCAAAGAAGACTGCTCTGCCAAGAACCATTACTCAGTAGGGCTGAGAAAATGGATGGTTGGGAAAGGGCTACAGCAAACACCACCAACAATGACTGACAGTCATCTGATCTTACTGTCTCCTAACACTGCTGATAGTGAGGGGCTTCCCATGCACTCCAGAAACTGGTATCGGAGGCTGCAGGAGTCTTACACTTCTTCCTCTTTCTTTTTGAGGAACAAGACTCCCTTTTTGGTTCTCATTGTCCGTTGGTCTGAACTCAGTAGCTGATATAACTGTGGTCAGTCAAGATACTGCTTATGTGTGTGCGTGTGTGTATGCTATGTCTGGATCCTCAGGAAGGCAGCCTGGTATTTTATTTTTAAACCCTGGCTCCCGTTGCACAGCCCCACATATAATGGCTCCACTCCTGAAGGTTGGATAGTCTTCTGCAATTAGTTTTCGAAGAAAAACAAAGCCATGCAAACCAATACCACCAAGAGAACAGGAACAAAGTTATCTCCTAAAGATTTTCACTCCCTCATTAAAAAACAAGAGATCACAGAAAGATTAAGCCATCCGTGTTATTCCAACTTCCTGCTGCTGTATTGTTACATGCAGAGTACTGTGCAAGTCCCAGTAACTGCCATGCTTTTAGAGATTTCTTCAGGTTTTTATTTCTAGAAATTTGCTGGAGTTCTGTCAGTTTTCTCCAACTGAGGACCAGACCTTTATGTGGATTACTACTTACTACAGCCTTTTATTATGAAGTGTAGGATCAAAATAGGAATAAGTATCTCCTTACCTGAAAGCAGAACCTGCAATGGATCATCAAGGTCTCAGAAGGAGGCAGAACCAGACTTGCTAATCATAGGACTGGTGCTACAGTTCATCCTTCCTGAAGAGCCTGCCCTTCAGATGTGTTCCAAAACTGACAAACTAACTTGTATCATATACTTCTAGCCACCTGCAGTACAAGATCATTTTGGCAGTGAAGCTTCACTGTCAAAAAAAAAAGTGGTTTCCTTTTCAGCTGAGCACACGGCTATATCTGTAAGCTTGATTACTAGAAGAAAGGAAACGTTCATATTAAGAAAGAAGACTCCTCTGCACCCATGCCTAGGAGAAGAGATTTTACACAGAGAAATGGAAGGAACAGTTTGTTGAAAGTTATCTTCTCAACTTTACAAGCATTTCATGATGGAAGACAGCCACTAATCTGTGTTACTTACAGGTTAAAATAGTCACTCATTCCAAAACCAAGAAACAGGAAATGGCTCAGACCTCCTTCTCCTTCTTCATTCCTGAACTCCTTTGTTCTCCCATTGTCTTCTAACCTCACCAGTTAGACTATAGTAATACAGAGTTCTGAATCTTGAAAGCAGTCTTCCAAAACTGAAACTACAAATTAAGAACTGAAAACAATTTGTCAATTAGGGAATCAAAACTCTTCTTCATCCTGCTGTAGCAATTGCTTTATGAAGTTAAGAAGAAAAGCATTTACACTGAGGTCTCTACTGCAGCATGACCTTTGAAACCAAGCTAATGTACCATTTTTCCCAGAAACTGACTTGTTTGTGCATCAGTTATCAAAAGAAGAGGATCTAATGATAGTGCTTCTTGTTAAAGTCTTTGATTAGCACAGAAGACAAAGGGTTAATCTCTAAGTTTCTTAGATTTATCATCCATAACAGACAAAAGACTAACATTCTGAGAGGTGTCTAACAAAAAAATGAAACAGATTACTACTGAAGGGGCCAAGACCCTTGAATCTACTGGAATGCTTTCTTAATTGGTGGGATGGCTCTAACAGAAAGTAAGGTTACTCTAGGAAATTGACATGTTGACAAATTCTGACTGGGTTTTTATGCGGCAACCTGTGGTACCTTCAGGATCAAAATCTCTAGTTCCTGTCTGTAAAACCAGGACTAAAGTTCTGGGTGACTAAAATGCTGGGTTATAGAGTCCAGAGGAAACCAGACTCTTCTGTCTATGGGATTTACTGATCCTTTAGAAACCACAGTGTCAAAGTCTATAATAGCTCTGTCAGGACAACAAAAACCCTGTTCTATTTCTTCTTTTCCTCTATTGAGACAACAAGAAAATGCATCCGATTTTTAAGAGGAAAGCAGCTTCCACCAACCTTGTGCATAGATTCTACTTTGAGAACAAAATACATATTATTTGTCTGTAGTTTTAAGCCTGAAACTGGGAAATGGAGGAAAACCGGCTACAGATAATTAAGCATAAACTGATAACTACAAACCTTCAGTCAGCCTTATTCCACTTGGTTATTTGCTTCCCTTTGCCAGGTGAGAAATTCTTCTCGCACGTTCTGGTAAAACTCAATCAACTCCTTAGACTAACTACACCTCTAAATTACAGCATTCCCATTCGTTGTTCTTTAAAACAGCTAATTCCTGACCTGACATGAGATAACAGCAGTGGGAGTCATCTTACTGAAAGTTCAGCTTCTACAACTACACAGTTGTCCAGGTCCAACTCAATGGTAACAGTCTAAAGCCTGTCTCCCACCACAGCATCTGCAGAGAAAATATGCTTAGGCTTGATGCCTTAGGACTTTCTACAGAGTCCATTAGTTATTCCAATAGCTCTTAACCTTTTTCCACTATTAAATTAGAAATAAAGAACTATTTATATAGCAAACATTTTCTAATCTTAGATTCCAGCCACTGCATCTTGTTACAGCTTGGTACAGATTCCAGATTCCTATAATATTGGACATAGCCTGGCACATTAACTGCTTTTAGTCCTCTAAATATCACTTCTGAAAACGTCTGGAAGGGAGTAATGGACTACCTGAAAGCTCTCACTGTGAAGCACAATTTTCCAGACTTCAGATCATTACTATCCCCAGCATTTCCACACTAATTTTTACAGACATGCCAACTCTAGGAGCAGGTTTAGTATTCCAAGCGTGGTATTTGCACAGATCAGCAGAGGCACAACAGTGTTTCCTGTGTTTATACATCTAAAAGCTGCACTAGTCCACCTACCAATTCTAACCATTTTAAGTGATATCTACTACTTTGGAGGATCACTGTCTTCTAAACTAAAAGGAAGACAGGGACTCTTAAAGTCCACAAAGGCTACAAAGCCAAGACATTTGAGTGAGTCACAGAACTTTTTTCTGTTCCACATTTTCCATCCGTTACAGATATAAACTGAATGAGGAGCTTTTAGGTCTGATACATGTTTAAATATAAATTACGGGTGTAGAGAACAGAAGGAAAAAGGAAAAGTCGCTTTAAAACCTGTCAGATACCCTCCTTGCCTGACCTGTAGGATGCTTTTGTTTGCAATGGAATGGGTCCAAAATAAAAAGGAAAACCCTTGCTTTTCTCTTTGGGATCAAGGCTCTCAAAGGCACAACACTGGTGTTATTTCTTTGATCTATCAAAGCAAGGTCATTATTTACTTTGGTCATGGAAAGCCCCAAAAGACTTTGCCAATACACTATAAAAGCCAGTGGCTGATGAGACCTATGATTCCTCTGCATTCTCTGCGTTAGGTTTTCTCATCCCACAGTCCACTTCTCCTGGAGCTGCAAAAGCAGGTGCCTCCATCTGGACGATCCCTGAGGAACTGATCCAATTCTCAATCCTTTTTACTTGGAAAAATAAAGCACAAAAGGTGTTAGACTTAGATCTAAAGACTGTACAAATACATGTTTTGATGATTCCCCTTCTTCAGCTCAACTCCATTGTGGCATTTGATAACAGCTCAAAAATTTGCTGTTGTCTCTTAATTATAATGGGTAAATTCCAAAATTAAACATTTGGCCACGGGAACTTCAGACATCCACCTTGCTTGACCTGATGAATGTCTGAGAAACCAAGCACATTGTTCTTGTTCAGAGTTTCATAAAAGCCAACCCTTGGTGCTTCCTCTTTTATGTAAGCCATGATACAGCCTTTTTTTGTGAAAACATTATCAGCTTTATGATTGGTACAGTGCTCTGATTTTTCAAAAAACAGTGACTGATTGGTCCAACTGTCTTATATCTTAAAGACTTCTAAGAAAATAATAAAAACATTCCACAAAACAAAGATAAAATGTGCTTAATATAAAGTTGGGAAATGTAACAGCCTCAAAGAATGATTTTCTGAAGATCTCCAAAACTAGCCAAGATCCCCTATATCTCCTATTACCTGAAAAAGTGAGTAAGCAGAAGATAATAAATTCTTTTGCAGCCTTCACCAATGGACAGTTGACTTTTTATCTCTGCTTAGCATCAGGCTGATACTGTTCTTTCAGAAAGTGCTCACTCTCAGACCCAAATGTTTATCACTTAGGAGAATGTTCCTTGATTTATCTGTGATATTTATGTCCATGCTGGAGATTTTTCCTCTTGTCCTCACACTCAAGCATTGTTTGAAAGCTCACTGCACTCTTTTCCATTAGCCAGTTTTGGAATACATGCATTTTTAATCACCCTGTCCAAATAACACTGATTTAGTTTAGACACAGTGTAACCACAAATGAATAAAAAGAGGCAAAGCAATTATTATCATTATTTCCTCTCCCAACAGTATTTGCTCTATGTCAAAGCAGCTGGAAACCAGTGCTGAAGGTTCTGTTGGGTCAAATCCAGCATGGCACATCCTCCAGGATGGGTTTTAACTAATGCTCTCCTAACAAAAACAGAGGGAATTTTCACAATTACTTCTGAATACTAAACATGCCAATCATGGCAACCCAGTGATCACACATTTTAAAGTTTCAACACACAGTTACACTCAAGGAGTCTGATGACCTTCTGATGTGCTTTTATAAGCAGGCTCCTAAAGCAGCATCTTCATCTGTACTGCCCATTACTGATGGAGTCTCTCAGCATCCTGTGGAACTAATTACTTCTCTTTTGAATTAACCTTCTAGACAGTATGTGGGAGGACAAAGGATGAAAGGGATCTCATGGATCACCAAGACTGGTTCTGTTATCACAGACACAAACCTAATCTCCATTAACTTATAGCATGCTTGCTAACAAAATGACAGCTATGGGTCCCTGAGCCAAAAAAAGCTTGATTTTAAAGAAAACTCGTTCTATAGGAAAGTCTCCTCATCACGAGAAACCTAACTGCTAGCAATTTCTAGTCCCAGTAACCATGCACAAAAAGGTAATACAGAAGAAAGCTAACCAGCTATGATACTGATAGAACTTCTGCACCCCTCCCTCTAAAGGATTAATTTCTCAGTTGAAATTCCCCTTGAGGCTGGAACATGAAGTAACCCTCGATTCTGCCCAGCTTATCAAAAATCCCTGTCCTGCTCCCTCTCTTCTCTCATTTCCTTGGCCTCAGTATGCCTTTAAAATGGGAGCTTGCTACTAAAATCCCACTTGCAATAATTTGGCTATGGAAGCTTGACAGCTGGAGCAAGAGCAACAGAAGAATTCTCCCAAGCAGAATAAGATTCTGACTGTTCCAGTAATTTGATCAGCCCAGCTTGCCCCATGTAAAAATCCCACCAGGAACAAAACTGAGAGGTATCTCAGAACACACAGATGAGTTATTAAAGGGAGACACTACAAGAAGGAGGATGAGAAAGAGAAAAAAAAAAAACAAAAAAACCAAAAACAACCCCAAAAAACCCACCACCACCACCACCACCACCACCACTGAACTGCATAATGTATATAAAAAGACTTAAATCATTCTTTACTAGGAGGTCAGAGTTAATTGGATTTCTACACCCACTGAGCTTCCTTCAGGGTAGACTTGGTCCCATATTCCAGGCCTGAAACATTTAGTCAGCTTCCCAATAACAGTTAAGATTTTCTAGGCAGGCTACAGAAGAGAAAGTACTCATTCAACACCAGTAGTCCACAGCTACACTTTCCTGTTACAAGCTTGTCAGCCTGCCAATGCAGAGAACTTCTAGAACTCATGCTTGCTCTCTTCCCACAGAACACAAAGCAGCATATTCCTTCAGAAGCATTATTCAACCTGCCTTTCTTCTCTATGAGCCTGCATCCTCGAGACAATGGATAAGAGGAGGCGGACCACTTCCTCCATTCATTTGCTCAGCCTGCTGAAACGTCAGATCTGTCTGATCTTGCAGCAGAAGCATTATCCTTTGTTCTGATCAGGTTGCTCAAATAGCTGTGCCTGTGTCAGTCCCTAGAGCAGTGATTTTTTTCATGACCAATATGATTACAGCTCACGAAACACACTGTGTCCTACTAAAAATGTTGCAGTTTGTTTTCCCCCAGAACCAGAAGTTCTCCTATGAAAAAAACATTCAGTATTAACACACTAAGGAAGAAAGCGAAACTGTTTAACACTGTCACTTCACATATCCTATCCAAATAAGCCAAAGTATTCATAGCCTCACCAAATAAGCCCCAGAGTCGTAAGAAGCACATGAAAGGCCTTGAGTTGAAGGAGTTTCAGGGGTACCAGATCATCCCACCACAAGACATCCCTGCAGGTTAGGCAATTCCCATGATGTTCAACTACAGCTGCCTTTACAGGTCCTGACAGCTTACCTCTTCCCACACAGACAAACTGGGCTGGCCCCAGCCACCCCCAACGCTGTGGTGACATACCTTTGCCCAGAATTCACACCTGGACTTCTTGCAAGCCATCTGCAACTGAAGAGACACAGGTTAGCCACTGCCAGGTTATGTGAATATTCAAAGCGGTAAAGTCTGGTAAGCAGTTCAGTTTCCCACACTGACAGAAGAAGAAGAAATCACCACATACACTGATAGAGTCATGAGCTCTCAAAAGGTTACCAAGCATGGCTTTAATTTTCCCTTCCCCCTGCTCTACCATAATGCACACTACTTAATAAAAACAGTTGTTATCACACACCCTTCCTTTTCCTAGGGCAGAAAATCAAATTAACCAGAAAACACAGCCTAGGTTCTTCAGAACTTCAGCCTGTCAGAAAGTAACCATTCAGGCTGGAGGTCGAACTTTATCTATTATCTACAAATTTCTTATATTTTTGCCTAAGTATGTATGCTGTGTCATATCTCATACCAAGTAAAAGCTTGAATCCCTATTTCTGGCTTCTAGACAGGATTTAAAGACGAAAAAGTTTGCTAATCCATCATTTGCAATGAAAAAAACACCTACCATGGGGGAAAAATCCTCCTGCCTTTAGCCAAATCTAATCTAATCTTTCCTCACAGCTATAATATCACTCTGAGTGCTTCATTCCCTAACTTTAGCTTCACATATGGAGCACAGGGAATTACCGATACAAACCTTTGGTACAAGGCCAGTCTGAAAAAAATTACATGAATGGGTCTGATTAACACTCCTGAGTTTGCAATCAGAATCAATACAGTTCCATGAAGATATTGCCATTTTTAGCAACTACAATACCCTCCAATATGCAATAGCATTATATGATTTCTGTTTCATAAAGGCTTTGACTTTCCTCCTATTATCCCAGACTTGCTTTAGCACATATTTTATATTAGAATGCGTTCCAGGAGGCATATGGCAATAGAACTAGGTCAACCATTAACCAAATAACAGGAAGCTGCTCTGCAGAGCACACCCTTCAAAGCTTGCTTAATGAGCTAGCTCTTCAGAATGTGTCCTTCAGTAAGGTTGAAACTAACAGTTCCACAGGATTTTCTTTAAAGCCACAAGGTCACCCACGTTATATGGCTTCTTGACATGACAGATTCTGAACAGCCATGCTAAAGTGTAACATCATCTAGGTCAGATATTAAGAGATGAAGAACACTCCACAAACATGCACGGGTTACTGAACATTAGGAACCAGTTCCAATAATTTCTTCATTTTATCTACAAGCAGAATCCATCCCATCATTAATCTACTCCCATAATTTCAGCAAAGAACACAGGAATTTGCCTTTGTAGACCTTGTGGGGAAAGATACCATCACTAGATAATTACCATTTCTCCTTCTTCCATGCTTTCCTTTCAGAGGATGGCACATTACTTCCCAGATGAGAGTCAACTCCTAACACTCATAAGATTTGTAAAAAGGACTGCTACTAAAGACTTGCAAGTCAGTGTCTTGACTAAATTCTTCATCTCCTGTTTTCCCCTTGATCTTAGTGAGATACATACAGGATTTAACACGATCTGTCAAATCAGGAAGAAAAAAAAATTCCATCATCATTGTTGATACCTTCATTTGTTCCATCTCAATCTTACCAATTGCTTCCACTAAATACCACATTCCATACTTTGAAGCAACCATAGGTGCCCAGGCTTGAAATATAATTTGTTAGGACTCTGAGAAGCATCAGGTGTCAATTAAAAGAATCCATGAGTAACATGGATGTTAGAAAAAAATCTGATTCGTATTATACTGTTAACAAAGCAGTAGAGATGGCCTAACCAAATTGTTTCTGAACAAATAAAACACAAACGCCAGCATTTCACTTGAAAAAGTTTGCTTACAATAGCCACTGATACCCATCACACAACTGTTGCAATAACATGATAGCTCAACAGCCAGGTACCACAAGGCAGTATCAACTTTTCAAATTCAAAAAAGGTACCATCAAGCTATGTGACTACAGTTGAATCTTGACACTAAGCAATATATGGGTATTAATATTAGTTTTCCAATACCCTCAGAAAAATGGATACAGCCTCTTACCTCTTTATCACAGTCTTTCTTTTGGACAGTATTTCTACAAAAAAGAAATAATTCAAAGATCTTGAAGTCATTTACTGAAACAAAGCCAACACAAAAAAAATCCCCTCTACACCATTGCCAGTGGTAGACTTACACTTCTTCACAGTTTCTAACATGAAATACATAAATTAAGACTTTCCTCAGTAGTTCACATCTATCCTTGTGACATCAGAAATAAAACAAACAAAAAAGCAAAAAAATCCCACAATCATGTCCAACAGATATTCACCTACTAGTGCCTCCATAACTGGGAACTTCTCTGTAATCTGATGTCTATGAGATCCGAACTCAAGTCCATCTTTCTGGTGCTAGACCCTCCTGGTCTACCAGATAGTAATTCCAGTTCCTAATTATCAGACACAGGAAATCATGAGGCATCCATGATGACAGAGAAAACAGTCAGTGTGTGTGATCATATGTCCCTGCAGATTGCTTTGTATCTTAAGCGACAGCTCCTTGCTGAAATAGGCTAACTGAGTGGAAGAATGCCAAGCATGCTGTGGTGAGATTATCATCTTAGTAGTTATTTATAATAAACTATCTTCAGCAAGTAGCACCTTTGTCAGTATGAAAAAGTCAAGGACAATGTATTTTCTTTGCAGTATAGAGATTTCTATGACAAAAGGTGCAGACAAAATCTATAAGCATTATTCATTTGCATATGAAGAAACACTTCTGATGAACGTTCTCCATCATGTTCTAAAAATTGTTCACCACCTCTAGAAAAACCACAAAATTACCAGCTATTAGAACATAAAACCTTCAAGCGAAATTACATGGACAGACGTGACAAGAGCAACCATACCTTAGAAAAAGTCTCTTGATTTGCCTGCATCCTTATACTTCTGATGCTGAAACAGCTACCACAACATGGGGTTATCTATGGAACCAAGAAAAAGTTCTGTCTTGAAAGATGGTGTTTGAGTTTCACATAATTATTCCATGACATGTCTTTGCAGGTGCCCTACACACAAGTGCTAGACTCCCATAGCTTAACCAAAAAAAAAAAAATCTCCTGAATGGGGCCAAATGGAGCAAGGAGGACTGTGTAAAGATGAAGTTACTGCAGAACAGAACAAACAGTCCTTGCACACAAGCCACATTTTATATGCATCCTCTCCTCCAATCACCAAATTGAAACTGCAAAAACATACCTGTGGGTTGATTACTCCAGTTCTTAGGAAGACATAAAGAAAGTCATAACCTTTTCAGGGCTACCACAGAACAGCATCTAAGACAAGGATTCATTCAAGGGGAGCTGTAATATTATTCTTTGAAAATCCTGCAAACAGGCAATAGAAACCATGAGAGCTCCAGTTATGAAGTTCAGCTTTGCCATGCCCATCAGGAAGCAAGCTCTGCTATTCTAGACCTTCCCAGAAAAAATATCTCCAAATGTTTTGGGGGACAAAAAGCAACAACAACAAATCCCAAACCCATTGACCAGTCTGTGACTGATATGACAGAATACATATCACTAGATTTTTAAATCAACAGAATGCTTAGCATGCTTATTTAGAAATTCCTGTTCTGCAGATTTTGACAGTCATGTAACAGTATTTTGGCTCTCAAAAAAATGGTCTCATGGTAATTTGTCTCTAGCTTTAACCAAATAGGACAAAGAAATTCTAACAGGACATTTGTTCTAAAAAGAAAGCAGAAAAAAATGCAATAGCTTTCTACAGTTTTCTTAGTAATTACTGAGTTTTGAAGTCCACACACTATCACTTGCAGTATTTCATACCTTTATGCATTTAGCAGCTTCACTACAATGTTCTCAAATGGTTAGACCTTTTGAACAAACTGTCTCTGCACTAAAGCCAAAAGGATCTACAATGAAACTTCATCTGAAGCTCAGGACTTTCACATGACTGAACTCTTCTCTTTCTCCAGATCTGCTTTGCCCTTCAGCCTCCCCCCAGCCTCTTTTATAAACCATCAGACATGCTTTTGGAGTGTACTTCACTTGTTTAAAAAAACCCAAGCAGGTTCAAAAAGAGAAAGAAATTAAACCCTGCTGGGCTGAAATTTGCAGATGACAAAGCAGAAGGTAATCATTTAATACCAAGTATGAAAGCAGCACAAAAGGACAAGATGCAGAGGGAAAAATCTATTTAGGCTTCCTGCACTGGCATGAAATGGCTGCTTTCCTTCTTACTGCCAGCTCCCATGCTTCATGTTGACATTACACATCCTGCACTGTAGATCCACCCCCATGCTGATGCTTGCCCAACAGAATTATCTCCTGCGTCACAGCAGTGGTAACAGAACTGCTGGCTCTGCAGATCTGAAAGCACCATTTCAATGCTTAATACATGCAGCAACTGGACACACAACCAGATATTCTAGGTTGGTTTGTAGCACTCTCATCACTGCATTACTTGGCCTAACCTTCTGTTAACCATATGGTCTGTTCTCCCCTTGGGACCAAACCATTAAACTTTGGTTTATTATTTTCTACCAAAATGTAGGGACAGTTTACAGCACTTGTGTCTGGTTTATCTCCAGCAGGGTTGCTAAAATGAAAATGACCTAAAAATAACTGGAAATGCTGCTTCACACCAACAGGGAACAAGATCTTTTGGAGTAAATACTTAAGTGATCTGCCAGATGAACTACCATAGCAGTATGAACCACATGGACAACAACTTGTGTGATGCACACATATGTAAAGGTATGCACTCCTGTCATTATAAAAGGGCCTAGGCTGCACTTTCCCTGATCCAAAACACCTGTCTTGAACGGGCAATTACCATGCTAGTATCTATTCAAACAATCTCTTAATCAAAAGAAAAACCCTGTGAAAAACCATAGCTTCCAAAAACACCACAGTTAGTGATGGGACTCCAGAATGCATGAACCTCATCTCCAGGAAGCACAGCAACATGGATGTTCTCACTAGAACATCCACAAACATATGAAATTGTATTTCAGAGACATGCCAGCATTCACTGAAGTCAGAGTTGAGTAATTATAACATATATGCTCCCCTTGTCAAAATATAAAGAGAATGAAAGAAAAGGAGCACATGAAAGAAAGTGAAAGAATTACCGAATGCATAAACTCCCGTTGGCTGCTGCAGATCAGCTACAACCATGCCCAAACATGCAACCACAAATGAACATCTCATGTATGTAGGTGGTAGTTGTTGAAAGCTGAGGGCACATTCTATTCAAGATGTAATTTCCAAACGCCTCCCTGAAAACTCCACAAGAATTAGTCCACACAGCTAAGGATTTGATCTTCAAATGTTTACTCACATGAGTAGCTTGCAGTGAAATTCAAAATCAGATCACAGCTGACTATTCACATGAATAAGCTTTTACAGTATAAGGGCTTTAGCCCCCATCTTCTATTACCTGCCAAATACAATGGTAGCTGAGGTCTGACCTATTAAAAAGTCTTTGTTCCTAACAGTGGCAGTGAAGATTTATTAAATAAATAAATAAAATGTACATGCCTGCACACAAAACAGAATCCCAGGAATGTAAGAAGAATCCTGTAGAAGTTGCAGTTTTACTGCCTTCCAAAGAAAATAGGAAGCCAATCCACATAAAATCTAACCATAATAAATCATTAAAATTTGTTCTTCATGGCTACCACTACAGTGCAGTGTTTCCAAGCAAGGCTGGATTCACTATTCAGATTGCTGCACGTATGCATTTGTCTGAGGCAGTCTTCTCAATCTAAAGCTCCAAATCTCTGCAGGCTGGGGTGTCAAATATGTTTAAATAGGACAGCACTGCTATTATCCAACTTCCCACATGTGACATTTCTCATGAGGAAGGAGTTCATAAACCACCTTCTTCAGAACGCTTGGGCGACTAGAACACTCTTTAGGTCACCCATTACTAAAATTCTTAGACACGAATAACCCTCCAATGTGGATGTCAACAGATCAGCAGGCATTGCTTTCAACTCATAAGCAGACTGCATATTTCACCTGTAAAGAGGATTATATGTCTTCAGCACATCAAGAAAACAAGCATGGGAACAGACTGTGTGGCATTTTAGCTCCATCTATCTTTAAAATTTCCCCAAAGAGCAGGATTTCTTTTTACAGCCCATTTAAGTTACTAACTCATCATCGTATGACTTGCCTCCACTGCCATGACATACAAAACTTTAGTGTATGGTGACAGGCCCCCCAGAAAGTCATTCCACAACCTGAAACATCATCTACCCTTCAAACACACTAAAAATAGATTCCTCACCCCCTTGAAGTCTCAGCAGCCCATCTGATATTACAGTACAGTATTAACAAACCTATGTAGACACGAATTCTTAAAATAAGTATCTTCAGAGATAAGAACAAAATATCAGCAAGCAAACTATATTCCTGCACACCACTGAGGTTACATAGGTGAACTCGTGGAAGTACTGAAGAACCATGGAGGGCAACAAGCATTTCATGTTCATTTTGCAAGAGCACACCACATGCAACCTTTGGTCAACCTGTCTGACATCTTGCCAAGCAACTTCTGACTCAAGGCTTTTGGTCTGGAAGACTTTTTCTGAGTGCAACCTCAGCAGTTTTTAATGTGGTTCCTTAGGAGAACAACATACTTAAAAATCTTGAATTCTCTCACAGTGGAAGGAGAGCAGCACACTTGTAGAGCATGGAATGGAAAATTCATTGTAGTATGTTATCACCTCTGTATCTGATCATTTAAAAATAATTCAGGTTTGCTCATTTATTCATGCAGCTGGGAGACCCAAATACATTGACTCACTCTTTCAACAGCTTCAGTGAGTAACAGAGTCATGCCCTTGGAGCCAGGGATTTCAGAAGGTCTCACATATGCACAGATAACCTGGCAGGAGAAATCTGCATGCTCCTGAGAAACAAGTTTCTTCTCAACCTACCAGGGTGGAAAGACACCAGGAGCCAGCACCAGGGAAGGGTTAAATACAGAAATCCTGCAAGCCCTAAGCTGAGAGCCATCATGTATGCCAATTCACAACATGGCCTTCAGTCATATTTACCTCCAGAAGGCTTGAGTCCTCCTCAAGTCTTTAAGTCCTCCTCTCCCCAGGTCCTGGTGCTAACACACACTGGGCTGTTTTACACCATATGCTTGATCACAGACAAGAGAACTTGACCTCTATATGACCTGACATAGCTGAAAGCTGATATGCTTTCTCCCCACTGCCCTCCCCCCAACAAAGATAAAAAGGTCATTTAGACCAAAAGGAACCAGTCCACATTGACTTCAAGTTACGTGAATTCAATGGGATGCACTCCTGGCCAGGAACCCAAGCCCTTTCTTGCAAGGCTACAAGCCACAGCCATATGAGAGGCAGGAACAATTCAGCAGTCAAGAGCTAATTAACCAGGCTGAGAGCTGTCTGGCTGCTCTCAATTTTCAATCAGACATTTATTAACATTTTTACACTTGTCCAGTTATTTATCTGAGCATGATAGAAGCACAGTTTCAGAGCCCACCAGTGCTGGAGGTCCTTATATCCTGCAGTCAGAGCCATCCAGATGTAGACAAGGGAAAAACTTAAATGCAAGACAAGAGCTTCCAAAAAATAAGAAGTCATTCCAAATTTGTTCATACTGAAATTTTTTACTTTTCTGACAGTACCACTTGTCACACCACAAAGAAGTAAACAACATGACTCCTTAGGGTCATTGCCTTCCAAACTTTGCTGCATTACCAACTAAACTAAGTAGACGCTGTATATATATGTAGTTAGTCTCTTCTTACATACTCACCACAAGCGGTGACACAGCTGAGAACACATGATCAGTCAGAATTACAGCAGTGACATAGAAACAGAGACAAGTAACTCTAGTTCCCATCTCTAAGTGCTTGCAAACAGCAGAGCAGGTCTGCTCCAGTCTCACACCCTAGAACCACTCCCAAAAGGAGATTTTTCTTTTCCTACCCTACATATTGGCTTGTTTCAGTACATACAGCAGCAGAATCCAGCACCCAGGTCTTAATTTCCAATGTCCCTTTTAAATCCTAATTACGCCTGTTTTACTGGGGAGAAGGCTGGATGGTTGAAGGAATTAAATAAGAACAAGATTTCAAGGACTGGACATTAATTCTTTGGTGTCCTTAGTGTTTGGTCAGAGAGGCCTAAAACCACATTATAAAGAGTCACATACCCACAAATCTAGCTGAGTCTGAGTGACACTAAAGATAAACAAAAAATAAATAAAGATAAATAAACATTCAGGGGCTTCTCTAAGTTCTCTCCAGAAGCAGTTTGTTCAACTAGAGATGAACACTCAGGCCTGATTCACTGCATCCACCTCAAGATCAGCACTCCTCCAAGCCATCTCACAAATTTAGCCCAGACTGGAGTGTCCACTTCACTGGAGAGGAAAAAGAAAAAAAGAAAAAAAAAAGTAAAAAGTTGTTAAACAACCACCACCAACGTAAGCCACCTTCACCAATCCCTCTAGAACTTCTGACCTGGAATCTAATTGAGCTGTCAATTTAAGATCAACAAGAGCGAGGCAGAAAGGAAAAAAAATCACTTTTCAGCATCGTCAGAATTCTGGCATTTGGACCACAGAAAGGCCTTTATTAATGATCCCTTTAGACGTTAAATTAAAGTCTTCAGCTTGTCAAAGTCATTAAAAGGTAAATGCACCACTCTGCATGTCACACTCATGCTGGACAAAAATCTTCCAGCACACGCAGTCTTCCCTTAGCTTCCCTGTTTATGTCATATATATATATATATAAGGAGAAAACTCAAAATATGGGCTGCTGCAGCACAGGTTCTGTGTGTCACATTCCCTCATTCTGTTCTTTTCTTTGCCAGCAATGTCTAGGGACAACGTGTGGGAGGAATGTGTTTGCCTGGCTGCTGTGATAAGTAGCTATTGTATTTTGAATCCATTTGCACAACAACAGCCAAATCCAGTATAACCCAACTTCTTCCCAAAAGGAATATCCTGTGATGCCTTCTTTCCACAACCACTGATACCACCCTGAAGCAGCACTATTTGAACCTTAAGAGCTGCAAGCGGGAAGGAAGAGTTTGCTCATTTGGGCAGTGCAAAGAAGCCCCTATTGTCCTACAAGGCCACGGAAACAGTGACCGCATGTACATCAGAAGATTCCATTTTTAGCATCTTTCAAAACAAAGTCTTCTCTTTCACATATCATGAGCACACTGAATCCTCAGTCTTCCTATATCATTCTCTGCAATGTCTGCTTTGTTTTGTCTTGAAAAATCATTCTCCTGCCTCTCTACCCCACGCAATTGCTCTATTAGCAGCAAGTTTCCACTACACATAATTATGGCATGCCTTAGCCTACTTTTCTGTTTGCTGAATAGCTCTGCCTATTTTCCACTTGTGCTGATGCTACCATTTACTTTTCCTGACACTCTAGTCCTTGTATCCTTTGAAGGCCTGACTTCCTCCACCACAACAGCAGCTGGGGTTCTCAGGCCCCTTCCCAGAGCTTTTTAATAGCAACAGTAATGCCATAACTGAACATCTCACTTCTTCTTCAGGTCAGCACAGAGCCTGTACCTGTAACAAGTGCTGCAAACACACCGTCCAGTGGTGCTGACCACCCACTTAGATAATGTTACGCAAGTTATTAAATGCATATTCCCAGCATTGAAAGGATAAGGAAGAACACAGGCACACAATGCAAGCACTTAGCTGCTTCTTCCAAAGGCATTAAATAAGTCCCCAAGTTTTTCATAATCCCAATTAGATTGTTTTATCTCCCACCATGAAGTAACAAGCAACACACTTCAACAAGCGAATTCTTAATTTAACTAGTTCAAAAATAACAGTAGTCCACCGAATCAAGTGTTTTCTCAGAATTATTTGTCCTCAACACACTGGCCTTGTAATGATTGCTACCCCAATAAACTCTCAGTAAGTCCTTCCTAATCACTCATGACATTGATGCTGTGCCTACAGCTCTTTATGCTGACATTATTAAACATGCATTCTTAAAGAGGCTGTATTTGACTCCACTCCAGAACAATGACTGCACATCCTGAGATGTCTCATTTCCATCTTCTTTAACTTAGCAAATAAACTGATGGGGGTTTTTGAGGAAGCAGACCACCTTCTAACTAAAGGCACTTTTAGACCAAGCCAAAAACCTGTTGTATTCCCCCTAGACAGCAGCTGTGAAGATCCATAATTTTATCACAAAAACTAGTCAAAAACTAAGAGATTTTTAGATCAAGGGGAAATAAAAGGCATAACACTGTTGATAGGTCTGGGACTAATGTTTCAATCACCATTGTGTCTCAAAAATTACTACAAAGCAATCACAACCAATGATGAGGAAAGGCTCTTTCCAAACACTGCTTAAAGAAAAGTTCCTTCAAGTAGTGATTAGGCAAGGATATTTTGAGTTACTGCAATAACACATGCTGTCTTAAGCTGAACAAAGCAACTGTACCAAGATCTTCAACACCTTAAGTGCTGAAGAGAACACAGAAAAAAATTAAAATTGTACATGAGACAGTATGCTTCAAATATGACACCAGAAATAACGACTTCCCTTTCCCCATCTCAAAACCTCTCTTTCAAACCCCTTCAGAGTTGTGTTTGTACTGCAACATCTGGAACAGCTTCATAAAACTCTAGAAATGAGGGGCAGATTTTTGATCCTTGGTATTGTCTTCACAGTCAGAAGAACAAAATGGAACAAAACCCAAAACAGTCTCACGTGACTTTTTATTTACCTATGTGTTCAACTTCCCAAACACAAGCTGAAAGCCAAAGAATACTCCCAAAACTCAGGACACAAATGAAGATATCATTCTATTAAATCTAGTCCCTTCATTTGGAAACTTCTACTAAAGCCTTTATCATAAGTTGAGCTATCTCCCTTCCTCCCCCCTTCTTTCAGCACTGGCATACAAACCATGCTATTTTAACTTCTTTCCTGTTCTCCCAGTTCTTCTGGAACATTTTATTTTCAACAGTCAACTCATTTGGAGAAGTGCCATGCTGAAGTTCAACCGTTTACAATGTTAACTGTGTCTCTGCCAGCAGCTGAAGACTTGCATCACACCACCTTCTCCAGCACCTCTTGATTAAACTATTTGAGTTCCTCTTTCTGAGAGGTTAGCAGATTAGTTTAAGTAGCCTTCATTCTCATCATACGTCTTTTTTTTTTTCCTTCAAAATTACTCTCACTCTCTGAAGAGTAAGGTGGTATTTCTCACCCCCTCCCTCAATTAACACTTCACACACCTCCTGCTCAACTCCTATGGGCCCATATCATATTTTAATGCTACCTGAAAGATTTCCGTTAAACACTTTTGGACAGATTGCTTGATTATTTAGTTCTCTAGAACAAAGCAACTGCTTGAAAAGCACGCAAGCATTTAGATTCATGAAGTTCAACACTTTCACAGAAGCCAGCAATTAGAAGTTCATATTTGATCACACGTTGATCAAGTATGCAAGTTAAGCAAATCACACAGTTCTGGCACTAGCAGCAGATTGTTTTCATCCAGAACAAGTTTACAAAATAGATCATTTAATTTCAAAATAGAGAAATATCTGTGAAGAGAGCATTTACATTATTTTTCTACTACAACAGATTGGAAGTATAACAAAGGAAACAAAATACATGAAAGGACACAAGGCCTTCATAGACCTTTCCTGATCTGTCAAAACAGGATCTCCTTCCTCTAACAGTATGCTTCTTCAAACTACTCTTTTCAGTATTTCACTGGAGGATTTCGGATACTACAGGTTTTGTCCCTAAATTTGCACAGTGATAACTTCATGACAGAGCAAGGTTAATTAATAACCATTAAACAGCTATTCACGAGTTTCACACTTTTAAGTCCTTTTTCTGCAGTTTCTCAGTAAAAGCAGTGTTCTTTGCTCAATTTAAGAAGTTATCCACCACACCACCCAGAGAAAGTGTTACAGTGAGGTGGCTCGATCTCAAGCTTATATTGTAACTCTCTACACCTGTTGTTTGGAACGATAGGAAAACTCAATAGAACTTCTACACTTGTTTCTGGGGATTCCAAATTTCAAGAGACATCTTTGAGCTTTTCTGAGGTAACCTTCTTCAAACTGCAACTTGTACTATTATAAGACTTCAGTTCTTCCCATTTCCTTTTTAAGGCTAAAATTAAACTTGTCCATTCCTCAGGGCCCAGAGTAACATCTGCCAAATGTCCAAACAGCTATGTTGAACACTGTTCTTCTCCAATACTTATCTACTTATGAACTCATCAACTCTCTTTTCAATCACTCATGTGTTCATAGAAGTCAATCCTCCTTTAAGTCAAAGTTCATAACACTAAAGAATTTATTATGAACTTGGAATGATAATCTTTTTTTTTCCACTTCTACTTCTAGTTGTTCTACTTCCATTTCCAGCACCTGATTATGTACTCATATCCTTCACAGTCTGAGTACACAATGTATTTTTAGTTTTCCTCTTGTAACAAAATAATTTTTAAAAATTATGGAAATTCTAAACATGATGTTTTGAATTTCTCAACAGTGCAACCCATTATGAACCTAGTAAAAATGTATAAGGAAATTAAATCATTATTTAAACATTTTTTAAGCAGTGGTCCATAGGCTATGCTTAATGGGCTTGAGAAAAGTGATTAAGAATAGCAAGTTTGTATACTGAAGAATAAGCTATGAATGCAGTTTCTGTTAGAGCTTGCACCATGACAAAGTTCTGGGTGCCCACAAACCAAAATCAATTGAAAGCCATTGTCGGAATGAAGAAATTTGTGCCTGATTATGAGAAACTTTCAGGTCATCAACATCTCATCAATTAAGATTAATTATCTTTCTAGAGCTCATTTTAAAGATGTTTTGGGGTTTTTTACACTAGTTTTGGGTTGTTGTTAAAAATAAAGAAGGCTCTCTGCTATTAACAGCAAGGTGAACTTCAACCTGTCTGGGCAGAACTACAAGAAACATCATTAACAAGAACATCATTCTCTAAAGGGTTTTCAGTCTCAGAGTGAAGAAACCCCCCATAGAAGTAACATCACTCTCACCTTAACTCAAACTATTGCAATGACATTTGGTTTTCTACAGTGTCTGTCACCACGAGAGAGGGGTAAGAGGCCCTCCCATAAACATCCTCACCTTAAATCTCAAACTCGTTCTTGGATTGCACATGCCATGTTCAAAAGCAGTGTATCTGTAGGGTACATTGTGGTGCAAACACTGAATTGACCTCTCAAGAAGTAAGAGGACATTCACAATTCTGAACTATGAAATACAAATGGATACCTAAGAAGACTGCATACAGTCTTCTTGTATATGGGACAGATATTTAGGATCTGACACAAACAAGCAAAGGTCAGTGAGGACTTTTTCAGTTTCTTCAGTGGCTGCTGATTTAGACCCGTGCAGGGACTGCAAAGTGCATGAAAAAACATCACCACAGGGAAAAAAAAACAAAACAAAAAAAAAAAAAAAAAAAAAAAAAAAAAAAAAAAAAAAACACAAAAAAAACCCAAATCCAAACCAAAACAGTTAACCTCCTTCTTCACTTTGTCAAAATGTAGCCTCCCTTTTTACTTTGTCAAGATACCTGAAATGGTATGTTCCATGGCCCACTCTTGAAAGATGGAGACAACCACAGTAACTCAGTAATTCTGGTGACGTATCAACATTCAGAACTAAAGAAATGCACAGTTGATAATGCAATATCCTTCCCAAGTATATTAGTTTACATACTAAACCATTTCTTCCATAGCAAAAATAAGGGCAGATTTTAACCTTGCAGCAGCTGGATCTCAAGTTCATTGCTAGTCATTGCAATCTTCAGATCCTTCTATTCTTTTTGCACATCTGGGAGCATGTTCTGATTCAGTTTCGTTGGTCCCCTTATCGTGTCATTTACACCTCTCATATGTAACACATTCCTTCTTAAACCCTTCAAAGTAACCTAAGAATGAACATTACTGATACCCTTCTATGGAGCTGTGCCTTCAAGCTCAGTAGCACTGCACTCTGCTATCCCCCTCATGCATTTCAGCATGTAGTTTGAATTTTTTGAGGAACTGAATCTACTATTCAACAGATGTGCAAATTCAGGTTGGTGCGAAAAGAAAGAGGCCTGGTTTGAGACTACTCAAAATTATTCCAGATTAAAAGATGGGTTAAAAAAAAGCAGACAAACTCCTGTTCAACAGCTATCACACTTTAAAGATCTTAGGTTTCCATAATGACATTAAAATCATAACAAAAATGTTGCTGTAAGTTTTCAGAAAAAAAATATTTTAATACACCAAAAAGACATCTGTGAAAACTGTTTTGTTTTTTCCAAGAGAAATTATGTGTGTTATGATGCTCTGAGGAACCTACTAAAAGCTTGCCAGTATCATTTTAATGCAACCTAATGCGTGGGGAGAAATATTCCATCTCTAATTTAAACTACATCCAAAAGAAGGAATGCTCTTGAAAACCAGATGTTAAAAATCCAAAAAAATGAGGCATCATCATCACCACCTAAAAAAAAAGTGACATTTCATGACGTTCTCTGGAAGAACCTGAGCAGCCTCAAGCTGCATGCACTTACCTCCAAATGCTTTCAAAAACCTATAAATATATGCATATACACACTATTTCTTCAGCCAACTGATCAACCTCCTAAATTCTGTGGTCTTTAACCAAAGAAAAATATCTAGAAAGGTGACCTCCGCATGAAAGCATAAGAGCAAAAAGCCTGAGGATGTGTTTCTGTGTGAAGGAGAATCTGATCAATTTCTTCCAATCCTCATTTCCTGATAGCATGAAGTCAGAGAGAAGACCCATCACAATGATGTACATTGAAAAAACTGAAGAAACCTTAGGGGAAAAAATCATTATTAAGCCAGCTACTGCCAGCAAAGCTTCCAAACATGGAGAGACATCCACGATGTTAGGAGCACTTCCATCTCAGCTTTGTCTACTCTCTCCTCCATTTTCTGGTGGAGCTAGAGAACATGACATGGCTTACCTGACTCAGATCACAGCTCTCTGCCAAACTAGTCACTTCCTCTTAAGACATGCAAGCAGCTTCATGAGACAAACGGACCCCCACAGACACAGACACACAAAAGCAGCAGCAGAAGGCACTGAAACTTGAAGGTCTTTCTGCTTCCAAACACCAGAAAAACGAATGAAACTTTTCCTTTTTCTCCCCCAAAAGAGGGAGATGGGGGGGGGAGAAATCCTATCAGATCACAACTACATGAAGCTCCAGGAGGATCTGTGTGGAGAATAGAAACCACAATACTAAGAGGAGGGGGGGAGGGGGGGGGAGAAGGTTACTCCAGAAGACATAAAGAGTCTGTAGACTCTGTGTGTGCATGTGTGCGAGAGCGAGGAGAAGCTTTGTGTTGTGGAGCCTGGACTGGAACCAAAGCAGACAGCTTGCAAATGGAGGACAGGGAGATAA
>NW_020799143.1:5163960-5167119 GCF_003259725.1 Athene cunicularia | reverse complement strand
AGAAAGAAAGAAAGAAAGAAAGAAAGAAAGAAAGAAAGAAAGAAAGAAAGAAAGAAAGAAAGAAAGAAAGAAAGAAAGAAAGAAAGAGGAAGGAAGGAAGGAAGGAAGAAAGAGAAAGAGAAAAGAAAGGAAGGAAGGAAGGAAGGAAGGAAGGAAGGAAGGAAGGAAGGAAGAAAGAGGTCACCCGATTGCTTGGGTCGTGCCAGCACGGAGCTTTTCTCTCCTCCGTGTCTCTCCCGTCTCTGATCCAAGTCCACACGCACAGCACCATCCAGACCATGCACACACACACACACACACACCCCCACACACACACCCCACACACATATACATATAATCTCTCGGGCACCCCCCACCCCGAAAGCTCGGCTGATATCTCACTTATCTCTCCATATCCCCCCCCTTAATGCAACAACAAAAAATTAATTAACCGCCTTCCTCCTCCTCCCACCACCACCACCACCACCAGCACCTCCTCCTCTTCTCCTCCTCCATGCAAGAGACTTCTCGCTCAAACAAAACACCCCGCTCTCGCTCCCCGTTCTTTTTTTTTTTTTTTCCTTCCTTTCTTTCTTCCTCCTTCCTCCGAAGGACCGAATGAATGGATTTCAGAGGAGGGTGGTGGAAAGAAAGAAAGACAGAAAAGACCAAGCCAAATATGTGTGTGTATATACACGCACACACGAGAGATGATCTCTCCAATGCCAAACCGGAGATGGGTTTTAATTGCAAGAACTTACAGGAGCGTCCCAGCACTGCTGCTCTTGCTGCTGCCTCCTCTCCTCTTCCTCTCTGCCTAGCTCTTCTTCTTGTTATTGTTGTGGAAGTTGTTTTGTGAGTCTCATGTGCTCCTTGCCAGGTCTCAGCAATGGAGGATCGCCATCTTTCCCTGCTTTTCCCCCCCTCTCTCTCCCTCTCCCTCTCTCTCTCTCCTTCACTGGTTTGCTGCAGCTGCAGATGACCTGAGATATCCGTCTCTCTCTCTCTCTCTCACTCACCCTCTGTGTCTCTCTCTGAATAATGAGCAACCAGAGGGAGAGAGAGAAAGAAGACAATCTCCTCTCCTACCACACAAAACGCAAGAGCACCAGGGGGTGCAAGAATCCTTTCTAACAACAACAACAACGTGTAAGGGAAGAGGAGGAAAAAGAGAAAGAAAAGAGAAGAAAAGAGAGGAGGAAAAGGCAAGAAGAAAGAGAGGGAGGGAGGTGGAAGAGGAGGGGGGGGGAAGCAAGAAAACGAGAGAGATCCAGGAGGCAGACAGATGGAGGAGATGATGGTAGTGATAGAGGAGGAGGTGTTGAAGATGAAGGAGATTAAGAGGAGGAAGGTGGTAACAAAAAGTAAGGTTTGGGACACTGAATCACTCACTGGCCAGGGAGGAGGAGAAGAAGGGGGAAAGATCTGAAGAGCTTCCCCTTCCAAGCTGTTGCCTTCACAAAGCTTCCTGTGCAGGAGCGCTCAGCAGCTCCTGCTATGCTCGGGGAGCCGCTCGGATGGAGCGCTCTGCTAGGTCATAGCTCTCTTCCAGCCATGGCAAAAACCGGTTTCTGCATGCAGATCTGCCCCTGAGGTGATCCCTCAGACACATCCATCTAGAGGCTAATCTTCCCTGAGCAGGGTAAAGAACATAAATGGAGCTGGAGGTTGCAAAGTATAAAACCAGATCTACCACGTGGTTGTTTTTTAATCCCCCTTCCAGCTCGCATTTGATGTGGAGAAAGGACACTCGAATTGTCCATTTCTGGCACGTATTTTGAAGTCTACTCCCGGAAATAAAGACAGTCATCTCCAGGTTTTTTATTTCTCACAAGCATTTAGGAGAAAAGAGAGCTTGTACTACCGAGCACCAAAATCACTTCCTACATTGGTGAAACGTTTTTGGCTGCAAAATAAAATAAATAATTAACTTTTATGCCTTCCAACACCTAGTTGTCTGCTCCTTTGTGACTGATTATTTAAACCGTGGAAACTAAAGATCAAGGCTGACAAAGAAAGGTATCTTGGTGATGAAGGCAAGCAGGCAAAGACAAAGCGGCTGTAGCCTGCATTTTTATTTAGTCTCGTTTCTGTTAAGCATTGTGCTGAGCGACTTCTTTTGCTCAACACCCCCCTCCCCCTCCCCCTTCAATCTTCCTACAGCACCAGGTCAGATTCTTTCTAGGGTTATGTCTAGCACTGGAGGGGGGCTGAGGGGGGATTAGGGGTTACGTGCAGACTCAGAAAATCAATACACGGGAGTGAGGCAAAATCAATTTGAGCACAAGGGCATGACTGGTATTGGAACATCACCGGGGTTTCTCCAGCCCTCCAGCACTGCAGTTTGCATGGGTGGAAGAGAGACTAGAACCACAAAACTCCGGTTCGGGTGAAGGGGAAGATCCCTCCCCTGCTCCGAGGAAGTTTTATGCAAGTGGTGAAGCTGAGATGATCTTCTTAAAAGAGTCCAGATTTTACTGGCTCTGGGAGAGGTCAGGCATGTTAGAACTTCATTGTCTGAACTCTCCCAGCTCAGCTGAAGACCAAAGGCAGAAATGCTAACAATAGTAATAAAATAACAAAAATCGCTCGCCCAGGTACTAGTCAAATATTAAACGCATGCACTCTCCGATCTTCCCATCCACAAGACTGCAGTGAGTACAAAGCACACAGGCAGGATCTCTCCCATTAAATCTTCTCTTTCTTTGACCTATGCAAGTTAATCACTAAACAGGAGAAAGATCTTCTCCCTCCTCCTCTCCCCTCTTTCCACTCCCTCCCTTCTTGCCCCAAACAAGTGCTGTGAGAAATAGGAAGAAGAATATCTGGGCATAAGAAGCACTGTTGGATTGAGAGAATCCTTCTTCAGGAAAAGGAGAAAAAGCATCAAAACTGGGGATTCCTACTAAGACTGCTGGTTTTATGCAGACAAATGAAGCAGACACCTCCTAAGAAGCTGATAAAAGAACATTAAGGAAAAGGGAGGGACTGTCTTTACGGCTGCCAGAATGTGCATGTGTTCTGCCTGCAATTTTCTATAAATCATCCTCTTCGCAGGAAGAGAGTGCCTGGGCTTTGCAATCTTTGACGTACCATCAACACCGAGGCAGATAATTTACCTCTTTGTCTCTTAGCATTACATTTTAAATTAAAAAAAAAAAAAAAAAAAAAAAAAAAAAA
>NW_020799143.1:5156241-5163910 GCF_003259725.1 Athene cunicularia | reverse complement strand
TAGTTCTGCCCAGACAGGTTGAAGTTCACCTTGCTGTTAATAGCAGAGAGCCTTCTTTATTTTTAACAACAACCCAAAACTAGTGTAAAAAACCCCAAAACATCTTTAAAATGAGCTCTAGAAAGATAATTAATCTTAATTGATGAGATGTTGATGACCTGAAAGTTTCTCATAATCAGGCACAAATTTCTTCATTCCGACAATGGCTTTCAATTGATTTTGGTTTGTGGGCACCCAGAACTTTGTCATGGTGCAAGCTCTAACAGAAACTGCATTCATAGCTTATTCTTCAGTATACAAACTTGCTATTCTTAATCACTTTTCTCAAGCCCATTAAGCATAGCCTATGGACCACTGCTTAAAAAATGTTTAAATAATGATTTAATTTCCTTATACATTTTTACTAGGTTCATAATGGGTTGCACTGTTGAGAAATTCAAAACATCATGTTTAGAATTTCCATAATTTTTAAAAATTATTTTGTTACAAGAGGAAAACTAAAAATACATTGTGTACTCAGACTGTGAAGGATATGAGTACATAATCAGGTGCTGGAAATGGAAGTAGAACAACTAGAAGTAGAAGTGGAAAAAAAAAGATTATCATTCCAAGTTCATAATAAATTCTTTAGTGTTATGAACTTTGACTTAAAGGAGGATTGACTTCTATGAACACATGAGTGATTGAAAAGAGAGTTGATGAGTTCATAAGTAGATAAGTATTGGAGAAGAACAGTGTTCAACATAGCTGTTTGGACATTTGGCAGATGTTACTCTGGGCCCTGAGGAATGGACAAGTTTAATTTTAGCCTTAAAAAGGAAATGGGAAGAACTGAAGTCTTATAATAGTACAAGTTGCAGTTTGAAGAAGGTTACCTCAGAAAAGCTCAAAGATGTCTCTTGAAATTTGGAATCCCCAGAAACAAGTGTAGAAGTTCTATTGAGTTTTCCTATCGTTCCAAACAACAGGTGTAGAGAGTTACAATATAAGCTTGAGATCGAGCCACCTCACTGTAACACTTTCTCTGGGTGGTGTAGAAAAAAGAAAGAAAATGTGTTTTCATGGAGGTAGGCTGAAAATGTTTTCATGCCCTATCCCCCCATCCTTTGGCGGGGGTTGTCCCTCCTGTGTCCCGTGGGGGACCCCGGTCCTCCGGCGGGGAGCACGGCTGTCCGGGCACCCACTCGGGCTCCCGGGGAGGAGGTCGGGGCATCCAGAGCAACCCCGGCGCTGAGGGCAGTGCCGGGGGGCGCGGGGCAGGAGGCTTCTCCCTAGGGGTCGGGTGGTCCATAACTTCCTCCTGCAGGCTTTCAGCCATCCCCACCGTGCTCCGGGCGCCTCCGGGGAAAGCCAATAGCGAGGTGGACACGCTGGGCTGGGAGAGCCCCACCGAGAAGCCATCACCAGGGGGGAGCCCTCTTGGAGCCCCCAGTCTGGTTGCGCTCAGGAACCGGCGCTTCTGGCTTCCGAGTGCAGTGGGGCGAGGAGGACAAGTCCGAGAGGTGCAGGACCTTCCACGGGTGGTGGACGCAAGGGAGAGGGCTTTAGCTGCGGGGCAGCGCCCCCCCCCCAGCTCGCCCCGGTGCCGTGCCCAGCAATAAAGAGGTTAACTGTGCTGACAGGTCTCTGGTCCTAATTACCTCGGCGGGTTAACAGCCCCATTAAGGGTAATGAAGATAGTTTGCAGTTCTCCGGGTTCTGGCATGTGTGTCGCCGGGGACACACCAGGGAGAGTCAGGGTGCAGGCAAAGGCACACAAAGGTATCTCCTCTGCCAGGCAGCCCGGCTCAGGGACGGGAGCTGGGAAGCCTGGACGAAGCTCCCGCCGTGGGGCTCTGCACCCCGGGTTGCGTGAGGGGCGGGAGCGGGAGAGGATTTCAGCTTCTGTCCATCTTCCCAGCAGGGGTGGTGTCCGCCGTGTAGACTGAAGCCACAGGAAGGGGATGTTCTTGGTTTTAACTAAAAAACTCAATCTTCCCCCATCGACCTGGGGTAGATGGACGATATTCCACCCTGTAGTCAGGGCAAGGAGGGCCTGGGGTGGGGGAGAAAACATTTTCCAGCCTCTTGGACTAGCTGCGTCTTTCCTTACCCAGAAAATCTGACCAACCTGGACCCAAGCACTTCATCCCCAGGCCAGATCTTTGCTGCAAAGATTAAAGTTTGCATGACCCTGGCTGACACCTGCATCCTGCTCCTGCAGTCACTGTAAACCCGTGGGGGGCTGCACGATGAGCCCCATGGAGGAAAGGGCACAGGCACAGGGGTGAGCAGACGGCAGCAAGCTCAAGATGGTGCTATTCTGCCTTCCCATTTTTTATTTTTATTTTTTCAGCCAAATCCATTTCTCCATGGGTTTTAATTAGCTTCTCAGGATGGGAAACTCTGCTACATTTAGCGTGGACAGTGAACACAGCCTTAATGAGCAGGAGACATTAGGAAGCATTGTGGAAAATAAGATGCTGAAAGCACACTTCTTTGTACATAATCAACAGTGAGGCAGTGTTGTTAACGTCCTCTCATAGAACTGAAAGTGGCTTCTTTTTTTCCTCCCCAGATCTGGAAGAATTTCTTCCTTTTCCTCTAACAAGATTGAGTGAACTTCCTATTTATTCTCCACTTCTTCAGGCTATTTTATCCTACTGGAGCAAGATTTCACAGTGCTTATGCAAGAGGTAAGCATTGTATCTACTCACTGAAGAACTGAACATCACTCCTTCTCCAGCATGTTATGTTCTGCAGCTATTGAGAGAATTTCACTTTCCTGTCTAAGAAGATTAGAAATGTGCTGTTCTGACCTTTACCCTGGCAACTCCCTTATTTTGTTAACCTCCAAGGGTTTCCTTATTGTGAAGGACTTTGAGGAGAAGCTGGTTAGTTGAGAGAAATCATACTCGGATCCATGAAGTAGAAGAGATATCTAATCAGCAAAATTTTCTTTTAGCAAATACTCTTATAGAGGACAGTGGATTCAAGAGCCTTTACATGTAAATAATCCAAATCTAGGCTCTTAAGAACTCTTCAGAAAACTCTTACATTAAAACCTAAAACTTTCAGCCTGCTAATAATATTTGGAATTATTTATTTCTGGCAGAGCTCAGACTGAAATCTCAAAGAGCAAGCTCCTCACTGTAAGGTCACTTTGTTATCTGCAAGGACACCTCAGAATGTAGTATGCATGTTGTAGACCCAAAGAAAAATACATTTTTATGTTGCTGGAAATGCTTAGGAGAAGTGTACTGGTAGGGACCAGGTTAGGTATTGGAAGTCACTTCCTTATCTGAAAGATCTGTTAGAAATACAGTTTTTGCTGCTTCGAGAAAGCTGAACCTTCGGCAGTTAGATGTTTGGGTGAATTCATGGTTCTGTTTTATACCTGTCCACAAGCTTCCTCAGAAACTCTGCACCAGGAGAAGTCACTTTACAAAGAAAACCAATCCTGCTTCAAAACCTTTTAATGTGGGTGAATCAAGAATAGTGAGTATATGGTGTTGGAAGGTTATGGTTGACTTCAGGGTGGGTTTGGTGGGTACCATAGGTCATCACTTCTCCCACCTACAAACATGTCTAAAAAGTGCAGGCAGCAGGAAACCTTGTGTCCAGTCAACATCCCCGTAGAGTTAATGAAAAGAATTCCTTCAGTGTTAAAACTAACTGGGTTGGAAACAAACAGAGTAAACCCTTATCAACTGAAACATGAATCACAATCGGCCATAGATCATTAGTAAATAATTTGTCAGTATATAGCCTCTTTTTAATGATCAATTTGATTTAATAAAAGAAAGAAATACAGCCTAGTAGAAAGGGGTTTTTATCCATCACCATAAAACAAGCAATAAAGTGATTTGGGGGAAATATGTAATTACCATGATGAGTGTTTGCTAAGCAACTAAAGGCACATCCTAACTTCACTTCTTACTGTTAAAAAACAGTGACCATGAAGTTTAATTTAATTAACTTTGCACTTTTGAAATCTTTAGAAGCAAGATATATTTTGGTATAAGTGCAAATTTAGTTTTATGAAATTCAGTCCTTCCAAAGACACAGCTGGATTTCATTTAACTTCTGCGTGGTTTTAAATGGAGCCAGTGAGATTGAAACTGCAGTCACTTTACAACATCTGACTTTCTGGATCATGACAACTGTTTGCTGGTTAGTATAGAAACCTTATATCCCAATATACTCAGTACTAAGAAGACTTCAAGAGAGAAACAGTTTGATTTTGTCTTTGGAAGAGGTAGGTGCTGAGTGATTTGTGAAAAGTTTTTTAATTTATTGGTCAGATACAAATGGTTTCTGGCTATATTCACTGGTCATTTTTCACTCCCCCCACCCCGCATATTTTACTATATTTATGCAATCCAATACAAAGCTATTCTTACTTGCATACCTTTGAAAAATGCATTTTCCCCCTTTTTTAGGGTCTAAATGCAACACTTGCATCACTTGATCTGTCTCTCTAGTACTCCAGTATTTTTAAAACTTAAGCTCTCAAATGCCAGTCAAATAATTTTTGTTCTGTATGTCCTATTCAACCTGTATAATATACAGCCTCTGATAGATTTGAGTTCCACTTCCTAGCCAGTATTTCTGATATCTAATTTTTCTAGACCCACTATAAAATTGAAAAAGGCCATCTCTGGCTTTGTAGGGAAGTGCCTGGTACAGCTGAATAATCTGTCTAGTATATGCAGTCTGATGACATTTTTATTGATACATTACAAATTTAGCCCAAGTTTCATTTTTTGAAGCAACTCCAGTAGGTATTTTCATTTCCCGTGGAAGCATTTCAGGCGTAGTTGATTTCCCATATTGCATGTCTTTGAAGATATAAAAAGGAAACAATGCATTTTATCTATCTCCTACTATTGAAATACTTCAGCTTACAGTTTATTTCCTAATGAAGTTGTTTCTTCTTCAGCTTTTGCTGAAGTCCCAGTTGCACATATGGGTCAATTCCAGTTCATTTTCCCTGTGGGCAGAGAGATGCACACTACAGAAAGTTGAACACTGCTAAAGTGCATGCCAAAACTCTATTCTTCTAATAATTTAATAATGTTTTGGGCACACATTTCCTATCTGTGAGCTAGTCACTGCTACTGCTGATCTGGAGATGTTTCAACAAATGCTGTTGAAGATCCTTCTTGTGCTCTTAAGTTTGTGACCAACACAAAATGAAGCTCTTCCTCATCTATCTGCTGTCTATTTATCGCTGTTAAAAGATTGATATTTTTTTTTCTACTCACTTGTATTTATGGCAACTTTTGTTTTGTTTTGTTTTGTTTTGTTTTGGTTTGGTTTTTTTTCCATCCCACGTCTCCACATGATCAGCCAAATCCTCAGTTCATGTAGTTTGGCTGGCTTCACTGACTCCAATAGATATACTGCTAATTTAAACCTTCTGCCTAGCTCATTCTTGCATCTAATTGTGTTAATAATCTTCACCAATTACTTTCAGTCGTTTAGATACTTCTCTTTTTACCTGTAGGTGTTAAGTATTGAAATTGCATGTTTTTCTCCATTGATGTTTTCACTATGATACATTGTATCTCACAACATTACTCTGTTTTCAAAGTTTACATTTCTTTTCTGCTACCCTTTCTGACCTCTCCAGAGTTACTCAGTTCCTTAATGGTCACTTTCACTTCCTACATCTTAAACTGTAGCGTTTTGCTGAGTTTCTCACTGCATTAAATCTATTTCAATACGCTATATTTCAAAGGAGTTTTCTTCTGTAATATCTCATCTATATTAGTGTTGTGCCATTTATGAAGAAGACATTGTTTCTAGTTTTCATCTTTACAGCTAGCTGTTTTGTTCTCTGGAATTGAAGAGACACCATTTGTAATGTGAATTCATATTTGCCCATTAAATCCTGATCTAGTGAGAGGTGGGCAGTCATATTGTCGTGAAAGACAACTGCCTATATAAGATGGCAGGTCCTGTAGTGCAATTTTCAAAATATATTTTCATAACCTATGGCCATTCTTACCTGTCTTCAAAATGACCATAATAAAGTTGCTGCAGTAACACATGGAAATGGCTTGGTGTGTTTTGCTTCCTTTTTGACAGCATCATTTCAGTATCAGAATTTTCAAGCTCTTTTATGGAAATACAGGCTACATTTCAGCCTTCAAGGTGACTGGTTAGACCCTGTTAACAGCGAGAAGACAGGACAAAAGAACAATGCAAAGAAGAACACAAAAGGAAGTCCATAAATAGTATCAGTACACTTGGAAAAAATCCTCACCTATAATTACAAAAACATTTCAACATTCCATTCTGTCTTCAGAAAGGTAACAATTATTTATACATATCAGTCTCTATGTAAATGCCACCTGTCCAATCAATATATTAATATTTGAATTAATTTCAAAAGAAGATGGCAGAAAAAAACCCATCATTTTCTCAGTAATGAACTAATTTATCTGAAAAATCTGACAACTGCAAGTGGGTGGTACTTTTTTTCTGTGTAATCTTACAAAAGATATTGCTGCAATCAAGCTGGTACTTACTATTCTAATAGTAAAACATGGTGAGCATCAAAACTTGACATGGAATGTAATGATTGAGCAGAGATTTAGCAGATATATTAATTATATAATGTTAGCATGATTTCTGCTCTGGGTCTTGAAATCTTCACACACACACACACACACACACACACACACACTCACTCTGTTTGGTTTAAAGCTGGCCAGCAGCCAAACACCATGCAGCCACTTGCTCACTTGCTCATCCTTCCCCACCCCAGGGAATGGGGAGGACATTTTGGGGCAGTAAGGGTAAGGAGACTCATAGGTTGAGATAAAAACAATTGAATAATTGAAGTAAATTATAATAGTAATAATAGTAGTAGTAGTAATAGGAATATAAATGAGTAGTGCACAATGTGATTGCCCACCACCTGCTGATTGATGCCCAGCCCTTTCCCAGCTAGTGATCCCAGAGAAGAGAGAATCCTGAAACCACAATCCTGGAAGCCAGAGTGAGCTTCCTGATCAACCGTTATCTATATATTGAGCACGACACTACATGATATGGAATATTCCATTGGCCAATTTGAGTCCATTGCTTTAGCTATGCTGCCGCTCAGTTTCTTGTGTACCTGAGCACTAGCAGGACATGGAAAGTTGAGAAGTCCTTGATTTCCTAGCAACATCTAAAAACATGAGTACATTATCAAATTGTCTCATATCAAATTCCATACTGAAATCAAAACACAGCACTATTCTAGCTACTAAGAAGAAAACAAAAAAAATTAGCTCTATCCCAGTTGAAGCCAGGACACACACACATACAGACACAGACACTTGATGAATTAGACAATTTCTTGGGGAAAGTGTACCTTAAGAAAAGGCTTGGAAGATTAAACAAAGGAAATACAGCCAATGTAGGGAGAATGCCCCAATTTTAAATAGCGAAATAGAAGAGTTTGTTATGACATATGTACAGTGCCTAGTTCAACAGGATCCAGTTCAACTTTTGTGGTCCTTATTATAGTGTACTGCAAGCAATATGAAGGAGTTCAGCCATTAAAAACAAGGGAGGTATAGGGGAAAAGCATACAAGTGGCAAGGAAAAGGAAGGTGCTATTGCAGAAAAAGAAAGGAAGGGAAGGGAAGGGAAAGGAAGGGAAGGGAAGGGAAGGGAAGGGAAGGGAAGGGAA
>NW_020799143.1:5110717-5156191 GCF_003259725.1 Athene cunicularia | reverse complement strand
AGGGAAAGGGAAAGGGAAAGGGAAAGGGAAAGGGAAAGGGAAAGGGAAAGGGAAAGGGAAAGGGAAAGGGAAAGGGAAAGGGAAAGGGAAAGGGAAAGGGAAAGGGAAAGGGAAAGGGAAAGGGAAAGGGAAAGGGAAAGGGAAAGGGAAAGGGAAAGGGAAAGGGAAAGGGAAAGGGAAAGGGAAAGGGAAAGGGAAAGGGAAAGGGAAAGGGAAAGGGAAAGGGAAAGGGAAAGGGAAAGGGAAAGGGAAAGGGAAAGGGAAAGGGAAAGGGAAAGGGAAAGGGAAAGGGAAAGGGAAAGGGAAAGGGAAAGGGAAAGGGAAAGGGAAAGGGAAAGGGAAAGGGAAAGGGAAAGGGAAAGGGAAAGGGAAAGGGAAAGGGAAAGGGAAAGGGAAAGGGAAAGGGAAAGGGAAAGGGAGGCAAGACAAGGCAAGGCAAGGCAAGGCAAGGCAAGGCAAGGCGGAAAGAGGGAAAGAGAAAGAAAGAAAAAGAGAAAAGTTCATAATTGACATGAGTGTAAGTAGTACAGGGATTTAGGAGAGCACTGAAATGTAGCTGGAATGACAGGTTGATATTTGACCATAGTATTTGGGATAGATTGAAGGGGTCATAGTGGATATCAGGAAATCCAGTGGAACAGTGATTGTAGCGAAGGTAATCAAGCCAAAGGTTCACAGAACAGCCACAAATAAGTTAACATCTTCAGGAAAAACAGTAGGAATTCATGTTTTGGATTAAAATGTTGAGGGCAACAGCAAGTTTGCAGCTTTTCAGATAGAAAGGTAGGTAGATTACATATGCAAAGGTTATAATCAGGTCTATGCTGCAGCATGTTAGATTCAGATATGTTGAATTTTCACTGACAGTTGCTCCCTGACTCCAGACTGGATTATCATGGTTGTCGCTACTTGCCTGTTCTGTTCTTAGGTGGTGATTTTTGCCACAGGTGCTTTTGTCTATGGAAGCTTCCCCCTTATGCCCAGTTGTTCTCCAGGGTCCAAGTGTGCATGTTGTCTAATGTGTTTCTAGTCATTGTGACTCCAAAGGAAATTCTGATAAATGACCTCAAACACAAACTAATGCAAGTACTTCTTCTGAGTCTACAAAGAGCCTGGAGCAATAGCTCCAAGAAATTTGAACCTTTTTATTCTGAATATGTTCTTAAATTGTTGTTCTTCACCTTCTAACTTAATCATCAGCTTTAGAGCTGGACCTGCATTTTTAACTGTTTCTCTTTTGATCATTTCACAGAAGCACTCTGAAATTTTTATTCCATAATTTTAAAGTGTTCCTTGTGCCCTCCAGGTGAGGAAGCCTAGAGCTGCAATGATATCTATTTTCCCTTTTGACAACTTTCAAGCTGCAGATAGGAATTGCCAGTGCAAGAACCCATGGCATGCTAGAAAAAACATAGGGACTCCAATAAATTAATTGGTTTGCCTATCTGCTTAATTGTCCCTGGGATAATGTATTGAATGACTAATTGCCTTCATAGCTAGTTAATAATGGATTTCAAACTCTTCAGTGTAAAATCAAGTTGCCATGTAATTTCATGGCAACAAGAATCCTTTGGCATACCAACTCCAGTGTGTTTTGCTGGTGAGGAGGTTTGGAGCTCTAAATGTCTTTCTCACTTTTGATCTTACACTCCCTGGGTTAGAGGGCTGGTGTTAACCAGCTTTGTTCCATGAAACACTACCTAACTGCACTGACCAAACATCAATTCACAATGCTTTATTGTTCTGCAAGGCTATTTGAACATGCATCCTCCTGTTCCTTTAAGTTAAACAATTGCTCTCCATCCCTTGCGCATGAGGATTGAAGAACAACACGAGGAGGAAGTATGAGTCATAGGAGATAGGCACTGTCATTCCTGCATAATGTGCAGCTCTTGTCTCTGTTCGAAAGCCAGAAGGGTTCCAGTTTCCGAGCTAACATGTCAGAAGTTGTTTTCCTTGGTCTTCCCCAACAAGCAGGACTGAAAACCATCTTTGGACTAACCAGTTTTAAGATAGCCACAGTTTAGCCTGATGGATAAGCCTAGTCAACCTTGTATCTTTCCTCTCTCATAAGGATTTCTTTGCTTGCTAAGGACTTGTTGATACTAAGAAACTGACCAGCCAAGCTACAGCAGTGTCATTATTTCAACACAACCAGTCCATTTTCTGTGTAGACAAGCCCTTAGACTAATCTCCTTGCCTGACCCCTGGCCCTGGTTGCAGAAACCTTAGAGCATGTTCGGGAGTCTTATACCAGTCCTAGATTATGAAGCCTGCCAAACTTTTTCATTTTGTTCAATGCTTCCTGCCATTTCATCCCTAGAACCCATCTGATTCCAGATCTGTTGACCATCAGCCAAGACTCCTCAGCCAAGCCACATACATCTCGCCACTGGGATTCTTCTGTTTTTTGCCAAGCTCAAAATCCTTCTCTGTTCTTCTATCCATGGATATCTAACCTTGTTCAAATGTGAACAAGCTGAGCAGTGGGTATCTTGAGGCCAGAATGCTCATTTGAGGTTGAACAGGTCTGTTTATTTTCTTCATTGCTAACTTTCACATAGATAGACGTAGAGGTCCCTTCTCCTGAGAGTTGTGTGATATAAAGGCACTAATACACTCCGCTGTCTCTAATACTACCTGAAGAAATAAGGAAAGTCCATCATTTCTCTTCAATCCTTTTCAACATCTTGCCTCTGATAACAGCTGGCAAAGATTATATTCTTTCTTCTTCACTCTTTATTTCATGGCTTTCTACATCCCACTATTTTTGCTTTAAGTTATTTTGCATATTACATTATTAAATTATATGAAGAAAACACCAAAATACCTAACAGATTTGCAGCGATGCAGATAGACGTATCTTATGATGACACCTAAATGCAAGTACACATCACAGGGTGGGTGTATTCTTTTTTCATTGGCTTAGTGAAAAGTCTCACACTCTATCCCTATTTTATTTTTAATTAGATTCATAGCCAGAATAACATGAGCAAGCTTAGTGGAGATTTTAACATTGTGGACATGCATTATAAGAGGAAGATTGCAATAAATGTACAAGTTCCACTGTACAGCAGTAGTTCTTTTTCTTGCTGTGTAAAATTCAACAGTACAAAAGAAACCCACTGCTCAGATGCTCTCAGGTAGTAAGTGTAGCAACTTCTGCAGCCTGACAGCTTCTCCCTTCACTGGGAAAAAAAAAAAAAAAAAAAATTCTTTCCACATCACGATCAAATCCAGTCTATTTTCCTCACAACTTCAACCTCATCTACCAAGAAATGCAAAACTATAGTGTTATCAGGGCTTTCCACTGCATACCCAAAGTCTACAAAAGCTCCACTGCTGACTGCCACCGGGCTTCAGCCTGCCAACCAGGTCTTCCTCATTTTCCCCAGCCTTTGGGGACCACACCAATAAGCAGCCTTCACTTGTTCTTCATAAGGGTCTGCTTTCAAACAGGGCTGGCTAGCCCCACAGCCCACTTACTCTGCATTTGAAGTCAAGGATATCTCCCTACATCCAACCAGGTCATTTATCCTGTTCTAACCAGCCATTCTTTGGTAACTCATTTTTCTCCATGGAGTACTCAAGGTTGAAACAGGGGCTGGGACCTTGACCACCGAGGAACTGACTTGGGACAAAGGGTTGGAACCAAATGCTGTGAAGATGAGGAACTGCATGTCTAGAGGTCAATCTAAGCTTTTCCTATCTCAAGAAAGGGTATACAAGGGGTAAAAAAAGATTTTACATTTTTAAACTTGAATACTGTTGATTATCTTCTTTGGTTTATTAAGAAATACTTCTGCAGGTGAGGACAGAAATCCAGCTAATCCCATTCTCATTGGCAGAATGACTCTCTTCTCTGTGGTCTTGGGGATACAAATCATTCTCTATTCTCTCCTTTCCTTTACATTACAGAAATGTAAGAGAACAAGACACAGTGGCTTTCAGAGGATCTTCCTGAGAACTATGGGTATATTGGGTCACTTCAGCAAAGCAATGAAATCCTATCAAACCCATTCTAAAGGCTTAAAAAACACACCACAAAAGGCCACCAATGAATCCTGGCACTTCTTATTTTAGCCTTCCTTTCATAAATGAGTATGTTATGTTTAATAAACATTAAATAAAGTTGGCTGGAAAACTCACTTTTGAATTCATGAAGGCTCAGATATTTTGAAATTGCATTTTGTATTAATTCAGAAGACGAAATAAAAAATTCTTATGAATATTTGAACACATTTCATTTTAATGATTCATTTTCTGATTAAAAATAACCAAAATCATAACATAGCATTTTGGTAAAACTGTATTTTCCAAAGAAGACTGTTAACTGAAAAGACATTTAAATAATTCTTGTAAGCATCTATGAATGTGTCTAGCACTAAGTGATAAACTAATTCCAGCTGATCCAATTTTTTAAAAAAAATCATTAGCAATATATAAATGGAATCCCAATAACTTTCTGATAGTCACATAGAGGTTTCATTTTTAAAATACGGTCTTCTCTAACAGAGGTTTGAATGGAAGAATAGTTGTACTAAAGTATCTTCATTTTAATAATTTTTTTTGTGGATATAAAGGTGACAATTTGAATATTTTTCAAACACGGATTGAATATTTTCAAACCACTTTTATCACAACACTTCAGAAGTTACTAACATCCCAGTTTAATAAAAAGATTAATTCCCTAGTGCATGAATTTAGGAAAATCATATCCACAGTAATTGAGGTTTACAGAACAATTTAAGTGGAATTTGTATTTCATTGATCATGGCAAATTTGGTAGAAGTATTTGTATTACAGTTACATAAACAACTTCAGTACTAAAGTGAAGTAAGCATCTTAAAAAATTGCATAGGTATGGCAGATACTGAAGACTAATACTCATTGAACTAAAGTTTCTCGGGCAAATGTTGTCAAAATGAGGTTGCTTACCAGTATAACCAAATTATCAGAGGAGTAAAGCAGGAAGGTGAACAAAGTTTGAATGATCAAGTAGAGTTGTAATCAGAGTGAAATAACACGAAAGCTAAACCAAACCTTTCCATACCAGTGTTGCCCGAGGAAACATGCAGATAGCAGGAAAAGTGTCCATACTCAGTTTAAGGCTGTCCTGGTTCCAGCTGGGATAGAGTTAGTTTTTCTTCTTGGTAGTTAGAATAGTGCCATGCTTTGGATTCACTATAGGATTTGGTGTGAGAAGAATGCTGATAATACACTGATGTTTTCAGTTGTTGCTAAGAGATCAAGGGGTCTCCAACTCCCCAAGTCCTGCCCATGCACATGGGTACAGGAAACTGGGATGGAGCACACAGAGCACCAGACCCAGATTAACCAATGGAATATTCCATATCATGCAACGTCATGCTCAGTATATAAATGAGGGATGGCTGGGAAGGGGGAGTGTTCTCTGTCACTTCCAGAATTTCTGTTTCAGGATCTTTATTTTTTGGGATTGTTAGCCAGGAATGGGCTGGATATCAGTCAGTGAGTGGTGAGCAATAACACCATGCATTACGTGTTTGTGCTTTCTATTATTGTTATAGTTTTATTGCATTTCAATTATTACACTGGTTTTATCTCAAACTAATGAGTTTGCCTTTACCCTCCTTAAGGCACAGGTGTATTTGGCTGAGTAAGTGAATAAAGAAGGAAAGGAATAATCAATACTTATTCTACTTCTGGCAGCTGTAAGCAGTTTACTTTTACTATGTGTAGCAATGAGTGACACAAACCATTCTTGATATGCATACTGCTAATATACTTGTATTACTTTCTGTACAAATTGGCAAAGCATCAGTATCTTTTGCTACCTCTAACATGTGAGCGGTCCTGATGGATCCCATGCACATTAAGTCCTGTGCTTTAGCAACCTGTTGGATTGGGTGCAGGATGCTTGCTGGATATATGAAACAATTTGTGGGAGAATTAATCCTAGTCCAATTTGATCAATCTGGAAGCCATGATTCATAAATAAAAAAGTGTCCTGACCTACATGCCTGTCCACCTTCCACCCAGCATTTTTCAGCCCTGCCATTTTGTCACATTTGGTTGCAGAAGTGAAGTTAGTATAACAAGAGAAAGTATGGCTTACGGAGGACCTATCTGCTTCATTGTGGTGTACTCTGTGTTGCTGAAGGCCAAGTAAGGTTTTTCCTAATGCTCAAAGGCTTCCTGTAGTGTAGTCTGTATCTAAAAAATACTTCATACATCTCATGAGCTTGCACCTTTCTGATTCATTCCTGTCTTAGGGAACTGCTTACTCACTACCATCTAAACAATATATGTCATGAATCATTCATTTGTTCCACTCAAAAGAATGAAAAGCTTTCCATCAACCACAATGGGGTTTTACTCAAACCTTGAAGGTCTGACGCATCTACTCTTTCTTGCACTGAGTGGTGCTTCACTTTGGATGCAGTCCCACTATCCTTTCTAGCAGCCTCTGCCACCTCTTCCTCAGCTCAGCCACTGGCTTGTTTCTTTTTCAACCACATGATCTGGAAGGACCAGCCTGCACCAGGACTGGAGTGGGGAGGGAAGAGCATCCTTGCTGGTTTTCAGTAAGACCCATTTTGACCTTAACTTTATGAGCAGGGGCATCATGCCTCTCCTCTCTTCTCCATGACCCTCTTTCATATCTCATCTAGCACTGCAAGCCATCAAATGCTTCATCACACAAAGCAGCAGGATGAGCAGAGCTTATGGGCTGCTTGTGCACTCACTTGTTAGGGTTTTGTTTGCATTTTCAGGTGGTTCCTGTTTCCTTCTAGGATCACTTGCACTTTGCTCTTTTATAAAAGAATCCATCAGTCCCTCAGTTCAGAAAGGATTTTTATCTGGGGAACAATGTTCCAATGGGATACCAATCAGCTTTTCCTGTTTTCCAAGGTAACAAGTGCCTGTCACTCCTGTAGCAGTGTGGATCCCAACACTGCAAAGGCAACACTTGCTGTATAGAGCAAGCATCTTGTTGCGGCTTGAGCCCATGTTAAGAAATGCCCTTATAAGGACAATTGCAAACTGCACCACTGTTTAAAAAGGAAACTGTATTTCTTTTGAATGGCTTTGTCTCATGCAAATGTATATTCACAAGCACACTATATGTGAAGGCTTTATGCCTGCAAACACATATAACTGTGTAAGCAGTATACCTTCAAGCCCAAACAACCTTTTGGAAGAGGATAAGAGGATCGATGTGCAACAGACCTCAATTGGCTTGCTCAGAACCCTTAATGCTCAGAGACTCAAGTTGATATACATCCTATATGAACCCCAAGCAGAAAAGAACATAAAGTTCTTCAACCAGTCAAACTAAGTTGATTTTGGCTGAGCTACTAAAGAACATTTGATAAAGTCAAAGTTTTGGCAAGCTCCAGGCTACTCAATCCAAGCTCAGTATAGTGTGGATTGTTCTACAGAAATGAAGGGATTGCCTGTTCTATTTTGGCCAAATAGTTCACAGGGTTGAGTATTACTAACACTTGGGTTTAAGAGTGACTGTCATCCTTCACAGTGTTAACTCCCCCAGAGGCCCTCAGATTCCTCTGTGTTTAGCTCTTCCATTGCACAGAGAGTAGTCTGATCCCATGTGGGTTTTGCTTCTGTTGTTTAGATGTGTGTTCTATTTCATTCCCTTTTAAATCTATTTTGTGAGGGAGGTCAGAGGAGGTGGTGATCTTCAAGCTTCCTGAGGTGCATATAACTTGTCTGGCTAGAGCTGAAAATTTGAGCTATGTTCAAGAAAAGGTGAATGGCTTGACAAGGTGCTGTGCTCTGATACCAATTCCAAAACTTCAGTTTTAAAGCTCTGTTCTGGGGTGCATCCCCCTGTGTCCCAACCCAGAACTTCCCATGACTCCCCAGGATTCGTGGCTAGAGTAAATTGTCTGGAAGCCCCTTCTAGACAAACATGCATGACACCAAGTATACAGACACATATGCAGCTACACAATTCTCACAACATGTAGCAATATATTCAGGTTTGTCGAGACTTATCTTCAGGGTTTTTTCAGAATCTGGAAGATTGTACCAGGTAAAGGTGTGTCTATAGCTGTTCTGGCCTCATATTCCTTCCTCAAGAATCTGCTACTAGTTGTTGTCAGAGACAGGATCAACCTGACCTAACATGACAAATCTCACATACCTTAGCTATGCATATTTTCTTTTTTTTTTGTTTAACATTCTGAAGAATGGTCGAGCAAGATGGAGTCTTGAGCTTGCCTGGTGCTATTAAAATAAATAGCTAAGAAAAAGAGAATAGATTAAATTCCAAAGTCTTGGCAGTATGACCTCTATGGTATGATTTTCTGCATTAGAGACACAACTGACATACAAAACTGATCTATATGTTAAACTAAGCCAAAGTAGGCCTCAACTTTTTCTCAGAAGTTACACAGGCTTTCTGATATTGTGCTATTTATTTAATCAGGAAGGCTTATGTTTCTGATTAAATTTCGTGTTCTTAAACTCTTTAAATTGAAGAACATGTCCTTTTGTACCTCTAGATAAGACTGAGATAAAGGTTAGCAAGAGGAGCCTTATGTTTTTATTTTACCAGGCAGCTAACAAGCCAGGCACCCTTTCAGATAAGGAATCCAAGGCATCCTTGTGATGGAAACACGAGACACCTATGTTTGTTGTGGGCACACTGGCAGTGCTGCAGGGAACATCTGCATTATGTTCCCACATCCTTGGCCAGTATGTAACAGTGTGGTGACATTGGCTTCAACTGAGCTGAGTTAATTGCAGTAGTTAATGAAGCCCATTCCACTGCAGGAATCCAGACATGCACAGGCAGTCGTACCAGCAACATATGATAATTTGTAATTCCAGAAAATTCCATGCAATGAGGGCTGTATTTCCATGCCTTCTCGACTGATTAGGCATGAAGCTCTAGATGTTAAGGACTGAAGGTCTAACTACTTTACTTCTCTCACAGAAGTCCTGTGATGAATTCCCATTTTTTTATAGGCCCTTCTTCAGTTTTTTGATAAATTTATGGTGTCAGATATTAACTAGTAGACCATCATTTTTCCTCATGACTTTTTAATAAAGAAATGGAAATTCTCCAAGATGAAGTTGTTCACATGAAGTAACCATTTAAATCTAAACTTTTCAGTCTTTGTTAGCAATATTCCAAATTTTCTCTATTTTAATGAAAAGTTAACATTTTTTAAAACAAGTGCAATATATTGTCTGTGATTGCTTTTTTCATGAGTGAAAGGAAGAAAATTATGACCATTTATACTATAAAAAATTTTAAGTTTTGGAATGTAAATATCCAGATAAAAGGTTTCAGCTTTTTATTAGCATGAATACCAGAGAGCTAAATAAGAATATCCCTGTGCTTCCCACTTGATTTAACTTCCTATTACCTAATTTGATAGTGGAGTATAAAAATGTGAAGCATATATTTTGCATATCATGTACAAGCAGAGGCATCTCATGTATCATAGAGAAGTTCTGAATATCTTTAAAAGGACTGGTCCAGGGGAGAGATGGGTTGGTGAGAGGCAGAATGGAAGGGCCAAATATGAACTGCAAGTGCTGTAAGTGGAGAAATAGTTGGATAGAGTAGTAAAAGGATATAAGGGCAGAGGACTGAACCAGTGGAAAAAGATTTTAAAGCTCTCTTGAGCCTTGAAGATACTTCACTTAATGAGGAAAAAAGTCCACCATGAGTAGCAAAAATAATGAATTTTGGTTTTCAGCATCTCTCTCCTATGTGGATTTTCCCATCTCTAATAAAGGGTGAAGTTATTAGCCACTTTCAGGGAGAGAGGAGGGAAACACCATACACTCAATTATACAAATGGCTTCTTGCTGGAAAAAAAGGGTCTGAAGCTATTGTAAAGCCTGTGGAAGAAGAGTAGAGCCAAAGAGCACCCAGGAACCAAATAAAACATCCCAGGTAAAATTATGGCCTGCTGATATGAATAGCAAAGATTTCATTGACTTTTCAATGCCAGGCTTTCATCCCTATTTTTAATTGCCTGCTTAAGGTAAAGAGTTCTTTCTTTTTTCCATCAGGGTAAGATACGAAACGTTTAATAGACTTTTGGTTCTTGATTAACCATGTTTTCCCAGCTATCTGGGGATGAGTTAAAAATCTAAAATTTAAAAATGCCCCAGCTATAAGGTTAGGCAAAGATACTAGCATTATCTCAGGGTGAAAAATCAGAAGGCTGTAATGCAGAAGGAGAGGCTTAACACATTGACTTTTATGTTTAAAAAAATAGTACTCCTGATGATACAGTGATAAAGCTAATGTAGTTATGAAGGCAAGTGACTACAGACTTTCCAAGCTTAAGGATTAAGGTTTGGGGTTAAGCAGTCCTTCTGGACAGAAAGGGGGAAGGATTAAAAATCAGAAGGAAGATCTCTCTGTTCATAATATTGGTGATAGGTAAATTGAAAAAAGCACTGTTAAAATATTTTGCAGTTGGAAACATGAGGGTGAATGGACATGCAAGGCTATGCAGCAAAGGGTGAGTCCTCATACGTTAAATCCCATCTGTGTGATAAGGAGTTTTCATTTGACATGGGGCTAATCTGTTTACAGCAGTGATGCAGATGATCCCATAGCTTGTTTGGTTTTGCTTTTGCTTTGTTTTTCTTTTGGGGTAATAAGCTGGCATAATCCATAGATCTGAATCGGCAGAACAAAAATTAAAAATGTCCTTCTGCTTCTTAATTCTACAGACATATTCAGAGTCCTCTGAGTCTCAGCAAGAAAGGAATCTTCCTTCAGAATAGAAAGTGAAGGAAATCTGCCTCATTATTTATGCCTCCAAATTTTTCAGTGGCCAAAAGTGGACAATAAAAGAATCTTTGTGGTGTGGATGATTAGACATTCTTTGTTCTGCTGCAGACACGAACCCAACTTCCATCTTTTTCCTCTTAAACTTGGTTTGAAATTTTTACGGAAATGGATTTTTTTTTTTCCCTAGAAATTTAAAAGTACCCAAAGAATTTTTTTTCTTCACATGCCTTCCTGGTGCTCAAAATGTGTTACAGAACTGGAGGTATAGTTGGGGTGGGATATGTAGGAAATCTTTCCTATCATCTTGAATATTTACAGGGCTAGAAAAATCACTATCATTTGCATAGTGTTACAGACATTTAAAAAAAAAAAAAAAACAAAAAAACCAAAACAAACCAAACAAGACAGTTTAAATTTCTGTTACAAGACACAGTGAATAAGCTATGACTTTTGGGGAAAAATAGAATGCTACAAAGGCTGAGTTATAATCAGCTCAGCAGAGGTCATAGCAGGTTGATCCAACAACCATCCTCACTGAGGTCCCAGTTCCACATAGCATTTAAATGCATGCTTAATTTTAATCACATACATAAGTCCTGCATGACCTTAATGTTAAGCACATGCTTGAGTGCATTGCTGAAGTGTGGATGGAGAAATGGTTTCACGACTGCTAGAAGCAAGAATAAGAAAGCCTGTAACTGTAGGTCTCATTTACTGTAGGTCTCACTGCAGGATCAAAGGCTGCAGTATTAGTTTTGAAGTAGGAAATGTCCACATAATGCTGTGAAGCAGAGAACAAGGGTAAATAATTTGTAAGGGAAGGTGCACGAGGAACTGCAAATCATACCCCACAGGTTGGCCATGCACTTTTCTTCTCTCTGGCTATATTCTTTCCTATGACCCTAATTCTGCAAGGACTTTAGCAAATGCTATGGTCAGTAACGGTTGACGTTAGTGGGAAAGCTAATCACAGGACAAAATTCAACTCGTGCTCTGCTTTTGCAGAATGTAAGTCTACACACACTGCTCATTGATACAGCGTTGAGTTTTACTGTCTTCTTCCTTTCCTTCAGACTTTGCTGTCACTCTTTTAAGTAAGTTTTCCTTCTGACACAAATGAAAAAGCTCACCCTCCTAATTCAGGATAAAATATGGGGACAGTTTTCCTACTAAGATCCTCAGGCTGATATCCTGATGGTTGTCTGGTTTCTCAATCATATTCACTTGCTGGTGGTGCTAAACTACTAAAAGCATCTTGATATTTTTACCTGGATTTTTGCAGCTCTGGTCCTTCTAGCAAAGCTGTCTTCCAGAATAGGAATGATCACTTGACCTTATATACTTTCATCATTCTGAAAATTAAACCGAATCCTGGGCAGACAAAGAAAACATGTTAAATAAGGTCCTAACATCAGTATTGCATTCACTGGGACAAGTTCTCTTCTACTTGTATCACTACCCCAGTGAGACTGTGGTAGATTTTACTCATACTGGTTTAAATGGGGAAACAACTGTATCAAACAGCCCCCAAAATGAAAATGAGTGTAGGGAGAGGCGCTCGGAAGATCTAGCGATGTATGGGAAGAATAGAGGTGCATGAGAGATCTCACGATGTACGGAAAGAACAGGGAAGTAAAGATCTTGTGATGTACAGAAAGGCATATATAAAGCAACTGCACAGTTAATAAATTGAGCAAATAGCAACCACCATATTGGCATTTGTGCTTTTGTTCCCGTGAAGGTTTTAACCTCCTGCAAGGTTTAGCTGTGATCTGAGCGCCAAATATCTGTGGCTTGGCAGGTAGAAAAAGACAGCTAAGACCTTACCACAACAAATGTGGTGTAAGAGAACCACCCTAAGCAAAGATGTGGGCTCTCCTAGTGCAGTGCCCAGACTGACAACTAGGCCAGTTTTGCCTCTCTCTGAAGTTCATGAGTCTTCTGCACAAAGAACTCTGTTCCTCTACCTATACCAGGGGGAAAAAAAAGACTCTCCTTGCCTTACTTGTAAAAGCCAGCATGGTGAGGACTACAGTGAGCCCCCCAAAACTATTTTATATCTAATGGTATGTTGAGGCTGAAGAAGGAGCTAGTGTGGTTCACTGTTCACCACCATTTTGCTGTGACTCTGTCCAAGGGGGCTTGCAGCACGTGCACTTCTGCAATCCTGCTGTTTGGGCTCAGCCAGAAAGTGTGTTCATGACTTGAGCAGATGTTTCTGCTTTTAGGAATCAGTCGTTTCCTCTCTTCCAGAAGCACATGCCAGCGCAGTCAATATCTGGAAACCTGCTGCTTCACAGTAGGTCCAGAGTCTAAACTGGTACTTTACTAGAAAATGGTAATAAAGCAGTCTGAATTGCTTTTCATCCTTCATGCTCTTAATGGCTTTCAGGTTCATATGAGACCAATCAATTAATCCTGCTTCAGACCTAGAGGAATGGGATGTTTCTTACCCTCTGAACAGGAAAGAAGCCCATAACAAAGATTACCAATCTATTTATTAAGACTTATGTCAGAAGTACAGTCTAACAGAGTCTCCAGCTGGGGTTGGGACTACAGATTTGCAATCTTGTATAAGCCTAATGTTCACTAGTCATATGCTAATTAATTGCTAAATCACAAAAGGCAAATCATAATTATTGTTTCAGGTTAGCAATTTTCCCTGACCTGATTGCATCCTTGCTGTTTTTAAGAATTAAGGAATTAAGCTCATTTCGGAACATTTACCTGTATAACCTATGTTTCTGGTTCCATTTGTTCTTGTTTTCAGCTGCTAAAAAATTATTTTCAGTTTGAACAATTCTTGGGCAGATTCTTCTACCCTTCATCATTCTGTGAGATCAATCAGGAAGTATGATAGTAAGAATAAGACCACATAAAGTTGATGCAATTATAGCTCTGGTACTGCAAAGACTTTCAGTGGACTGAACGTATCACACTGTGGCCAGCCATGCCCAACTAAATTAATGCAGGTTGGAGTATTTTCTGCTTCTGACTTCAGGGCTTCTTTCTGGAGGACTTTTGTACAGCAAATCCATGCTTTTCTAGATTGTCTCTTTACTTGTGCAATGTAACACTAGCACTTGGTTAAAAGTTTCTGCTGTAGTTGTAATTGGTGTTTGGGAGCACATAAATTATTAAATGCTCTTCCAAAAAAGCCACTGAGATCAGAAGCAAAGCTCCTATTGATCTCAGGCGTACAAAGTCAAGCTTTCATTTAATCATTGGTAATGGCATATTTGAAAACTCCAGATCAAAGAAAGCTTCCCCTGTTCTTTTGTCACCTGGTTGTGCACACCCAGAACTCTCAGTGAGGTCAATGGGACATCAGGAAGCCTTCTGTCTCACAATCAGACATTTTCACACATTAGGGCTGACTGACATGTGACTGAAGTCCGGAGGATGCAGAGGATACGGTTTTGGCTCAGAAAGCTCTTACTCAGCTTACTATCTAAAACTGTCCCAAGCCTAATGTGTTTAGATCTCTTCCAATCGTTATTCGTTAGTTATGTGGTGAGAAGGTTGACTTGGCAGCTTTGAAATGACAGTCTAGAAATTTGAGTAATTTCCTTGCTAGGATTAAGGTAGTTCTGGCAATCCTGAGAGTAACTGCACAGAAGAGATGAGTCTGCTGCATAAATCCCTAGTCTGAGGTTATCTCACCAACAAACAGACATTGATCTGCCCACTGCTACTAGTCAAAGTCATATCTGAAAGATTTTGATGGCTGCACTGTGCCAGTCAAATCTCAGAACTGTTGCTCCCTGCTGCTCTGTGTTTTCTGGTTTTAAACTGGGACTGCAGAGGAATAACCCCTGGCAAAGGACAGCTGCATGTGTTCTTGGAGGAAAAATGAAAACCAAGAGAAAAAGAGGACTGCAGTTCCTGGGCAGTAGATCACTCAGGAACGCTGAGGGAATTTTCTAGCAGGCGGGAAGCTGCTGCAGATGAAGAGGCATTTGCGTTCAGTTCCCTCCACCCTGCTGTAACTCTAGCTAGCCAGTGAATCAACACAGCAGATATTCAGTGGTACTGGCCCCAGCCCAAGTCTCCGTGCCAGACTCCTAGTGCACCTGTTAAACAGATTCCTTTCACCCAGCTTTCAGCTAACATTTCAGCTGTAGCTGGTGATACGTCCTGCCTGCTGCAGTCCTATGGCTGCTTGCTACAGTCATCACTCATCATACTTCAGTGCTCACCATGGCGCAGGGATGTCAAAATCAGGTAAAGAGCACTATTGTCTTGCACCGTATGGGATAATCCACCTGACTGGTGTAGTATTAAGTGCACAGGGAATGTGTAGTGGTGTTGATTTTGGCCAGCACTAAGGAAGGGTGATGGCAAGCCCGCAGTGTGCTGAAACACAACCCCTTTATAGGTCCTGCATTCTGTCTTTGGCACTCCATCTGTCCAGGAGCATGCTCTGACAACTCTCTGCCCAAGCACCAGGCCATGCTGCGCTGTCCCACCTGAGGATGGTGAGAGCTTCACAGCCTGGGTGAGAGCTGCAGATAGGGATGCTGGCCAGTGCTGGTGCTGCTCTGTCCTTCCAGGTGCTCAGCAAGGGCATCTTGAAGTCTGCTCTCCTAAAGGACTACCAGCTCTTCAGAGGCTGCTGTGGGAATGGGAAAGTGGAGTGCAAGGGGCAAGGTTTCAGAGGGGAAGTGCACCTTACCTGCCCTTCCTAGCTGCTTTGAAGTTTAGAGCCTGTAAATATGAGTTGGTTTAAGCTCATGATGAATTTCTTAAGAAAGGGGGGGAGAGGAGTTGCAGGAAGGACATGGAAAGCAGCAAGAGATGCTTGAAAGGACAATCATGGGCTTCAGTTGCCTTTTGGTCATGCTGAACATTTCAAAAGGCATGTTTTCTATCACATAATGCACATAGACATTAACAGGAGTAGACAATGATATGGTATTCCCCCTTCCCTCTTTTAGCTTGTCTCTTTATGTTCAGAAACTTGTATGGAGCCTTTGCATCTTAGTTTTTGATGAGAAAGTTCCAGGTTTGCCCTATTTGGTTTTGGTCTAATGTTGTGATACTTAAAGGATTAAACTGGCTTCTCAAATAGTTTCTGAATGGTGGCTGACCACTGCTGAAAAGTCCACTGGAGAGTTCCAGTAGAAAGTTCTCACAGATATAGCAACGAACATATTCATCTGAATTTCTGGCTTAGAATCAGGACTTGTGGAAACTTTAAGGAGAAAGAAAAGGTGCAGACAAGAGGACTCCACACACAAAGGTAGGATGATTTATTCCATCTCAATATGCAGTGACATATGTGTAACTGAAGCCAAAATTGGTCTTCTTTTTTACAAACCAAGAGATAAATCCACAATACTTGCAATATAAGAAAATTCACACAGAGCGATGGGTGCGATTCACAGCTACATAATTTCTGGCAGGGGGCAGGGGGAGTTTTAGAGGGACAGTCTCTCCCCAAGAAGTTACAGAGAAGGCATTATCTAGAGTAGTTATGAGGGAGCCTTAGACTTCTCTCCTGATCATGATCCAGCTGAGTTCTTGATCCTACTCCAAGTTAACATGCTGGAACTGTCCTTAAAATATTTTGTTTGAATGCTCCTTTCTTGCATTAGGATCTTTTCTCTCTCTGTGGTTGGTGAGCGCAGTGGCTGTACTCTCACATGGAGAATGCATTGCTTGTGTAGGCTTTGCTGTGGTGAAATGGAGGTCTTATTCTTTTAGCTAGCAAAGTCATGTGTGAGATGTTTACTCTTAGCAGTGCTCAAGGGCAGTGCTAATTTATTTTTGTAACAGTCTTTTTTAGACTGAGAAGTTGGTGACAGCCATAATTTATTCATGGTGCTACGCAGCTTTGCATAGCATGTCATACTGGCCTGCAGCAACTGGAAGTAGTTATTTTCTTAGGAAAGTGTAGACACCAAAACTGGTAACACCAGTGACATACAGGAATCTGCTTATGTTTAGAGAAGATAATGCACATCAGCATTGGGAAGGGAACTGCAGAAGGCTAAGTATTCTTGTTTTCCTCCTGGCTTATCCTCTTCCATAGCTCTCCTGATGTGGGTGTGTCTGATTTCATAAGAAGATATTTACAGCAAGTAGAAATTATTTGCTTACATTCATATTGCTGTTCACAGTTAATACAGTCACAAAGAGTTATGTTTAAGATTTTTCTCCATGATTCCTAAGTAAAGACATGATGATATAAACCAGGTCTGCTCTTTAGGGGTGAAAGCTCAAAGTCACATCTGCTCTTATTAGGTTCAAATTTGACTATGCTGAACACATGCCTTCATCACTATCATTTCCATGGTAACACATTGCAACATTATACTATTTCAAGTCATGTGACAGAAGGTCAGGCTGAAAAGAAACCTGGGCTGGGAGAAATGAAGCACTCCTGTCTTTGGTGGTATTAGTAAACAAAACAGCTACCAGCAAAGTAAATTGACTATTGTATAAATACTCCCTTCCTCAAGCTTGTCTGAATAAAAAAGCTGTTTTCTCAGGGTTTGTCTATTGGTTTGGTCTGACCAGGGCTGTAGGCTGCTTATTCTTGTCCTGCAGTCTCTCCATGGCTGGAGTGCTGCTTTCCCACAGCGTTTTGTGGGTGGGGTTTTTTTTGTTTTGTTTTTTGGGGGTGTTGTTTTTTTTTTGGGGGGGATGGAATGTCATAAATTATGTGCTTTATTTTTTGATAAACTTGTCTGTTCTTCTATTCAAAGAGAGGGGAAAAAACAAAGCTTTAGATTGAAGGAACATATTAGTAGTTTGGGTTCATATTAAGAGCATCCAGATTAAACAAAAATTAAACAGAAAGATAAGAAATTCAAAATTACAATTGTTGGCCTTGCTCATGGAGCCCTGAAGTCAGTCAATGTCATTTCTCTGATTTTAATGGGCTTTATCAAGACCTCCAATTAGAGATAAGCAACACGAATATCACCATTTGTTACATCCAAGAATTTCTCAGTTTGTGCAAGCTGCGGGTTTATTATGCCACAATTTACAAAAAAAGTTTTGGAAAACACCTAGCAACATTATCATATTAGTCTTAGCATGCAAATGCAAAAACATCCTTTAGTGTTTTGTCATTTAAAATACAGGGTGAATCACTTTCAAAGACAATGCCGGATCAATTTCTATTTCAAGAATTAAAACAAAGTTAATTAGCTTATTTCATGTCTTTGAAATATTTACAATAGCAAAAAGGGGAAGTTAAGATAGCAAACATATGTTTTGGGTCGTTAAAATCCTGCCCCTCCCTGTCATTTCAAGGGTAATCCTTCACTTCTATAACCGTTTCCCAATGAAAGAAGGGTGCATGGAAAATATGGAAGAAGCAGTAATTTACTATGGCTACTTCCACTCTGTATGCATTTTTAAAAAGCCAAGCAAAAACCCCAAAGATGCCCAACAGCCACTGAGAAACAACATCCAACAAGGTTTGATTTGCAAACCACAGATGTCAAGAAAAAGGTCTTCCTTTGATTTTAATGGTGGGACTGCTTTCATAGTGTCCCATTATGAAACGTGATGCCAATCAAGATAAAAGCAGTTCATGCATCTGCATTTCTAATTGGAAGAAAGTGAAACTGCAGAAGATCTTTCTTATGTTGGTAGAAAAGCCACACTTACTCTTTATCAGCCTGCATTTGTTATAAAATGGAATTAGTGTCATTTAGACAAATAAAACTTCATTGATGTCAAGATAAGAAAAAAGTCTGTTTATTTATTAATTTGTGCACTTTGTTGTCAATTTTTTTTAAATATCATTACATTCTATAAAACCCTAAGAGCTTAAATATGTAAGATAATAAGTAGACATAGAGTGGTAGAATAATTTGGGTTGGAAGAGACCTCTGGATGTCATCTGATGGTTCAACATCCTACCTAGACCAAGTTAAGTCAGTTTGCTCCAGATCTTTAGCAGTTGTATTTTTAATGTCAAGGGTAGGAGTCTCATAATAACTCTGGGTCTCTGTTCCAGTGTTTGACAACCCACACTGATTTTTTTTTTATTATTAATATGTAATCAGAACTTAACTTGCTGCAGTTTGCATCCATTGCCTCTCACCCTATTGCTGTGCAACCCCAGGAAAAGTCTGGCTCTATCAGCTCTATATGCTTCCTGAAGGGCTGAAGACTGCAATAAGGTGTCTCCTTAGCGCTCTCATCCTAAAACTCTGCAAACATAAGACTGAGTCATATGTAAGTCTATGACTGTAAGTCATAGAGAGTTCTAGAAGGAAAAGCTTATGCAAAAGACACCTAATATGACATCTACACAGCATTACTTGCATGGGAGAAGAACCTAGAAACACCAGTTAGGAACAGAGGGCACTGAGGAGAAACTATAGCTGCTTCCACACAAATGTTTTGCAGCAATGGACAAACAATTAACAGACTAGAGAGGAAATAAGGTAGAAGGTAGTGAAACTATGATTCCATTAACACACTGTGAATTCATAAGAGGAGCAAGATGGTGGCAGAAAATCTTACTCATCATTAGAGTTTTCCTCCTCAAATACTAAATCAGATCACCAGGGCTATAAATACTGCATCCACGGAAAAAAATAGAGGATCCCTATATACACAGAGATATCAGCTGACCCTCCTACTATTAATAATTAATGCATTACTAATATGTCTGAGCTTAAGTGTGACTAAACATATCTGGGCATCTCTCCACTCTCAGAGCACTTGCAAGGAAATCTGGGTAGACCCCTGTTTGAATTGGGCTGTCCACAGTAAAAAGTCTTGTAATAAACTGTCAGTGTAACTGGAATTAATAAAACTGTCAGTTGTTTTGGTTTGGTTTGGGGTTTTTTGTTTTTGTTTGTTTTTTTGGTTTGTTTGGGTTTTTTTTCAGTCTCACTTATTAGGAAGAATGAGAGAATTAAGTGTCTTATATCCACAATCAGACATCAGAAATTCATACCTACATGGGGAATGGAGGAGAATGCCTTGAACTGAGACCATAAGGGGAGAGCCTGTGTCAGACCTTGGGTCTTATTTGCTCTAGCAGCCTTTGCCATAATTTAAGAAACATCTCCTGTCAGCAATATGCAAGAGGAGAGCTGCTGTCAGCATAACTTGCAGTATCATACATTCAGTAGATATGTGTCTTACTGCTAGCTTAGAGACAACTGAGTTCGTTAGTGCCAAATCAGAGTTCTCTGCTTGAATTGCAGTTTCTTCCTGTGTACAAATTCTTTTTCTTTGGAGCTGAGTCCAAACAGGAAATGAAAATATATGCATCTGAGGCTAACAAACAGAATCCTGTTAGCTGAAGGGCAGCCAGGAGGTGAGGAGTTCTTTTTTTCTCTGGATATGTTTGTACATGACTATCTTTTTGCAGCATTAAATACTAAGAGGGGTTGCCTTGAACAGAAGTGCTGAGCCTAAATTCTAAAAATCTCTTTGAGAGGTTTTTTTTAGTTATTGTATTTCTTGTCTTCATAGAATTAAGGAAAGAAAAAGTGTAAAATCAGACCTCGTTCTGCCTTCCTTCACCTCCACCTAAACCATTTTCCTCCTTCATCTCAAGGTTTATCCTTTTAGATGAAATTTTTCTGGAGAACCTTTTTGCAATTTATACTTACCTCCACCTTTTTTGAGCATATTTGCTGGAGTGGACACAACATTTCCCTGTGCATTGAGCTTGCTTCTGCCCACTACAAAGAAGAGAAGCTTCCTCATATACTGGAAGTAGATTATTTCCTGCTTTGGTCCTATTTCCAAATCCTACTAGCACCAGAAACCTAGTCTGCTGATAAGAGCTAAGGCCTTTGTCCACTGACGTAATGGACTCAAAAAACTGAGTGCAATAACTTTGAATACGATGTATGAAGGAACATATAATGGAAGACACTGCATGAGCTTCAGTTCATTTTGATGCTAATCACAACTGATACAGAGAAAGTAATGAATTGAATCAATGCAGGAGAGTTTATTTCAATATTAGAGAACAAGTTTACTTTCTGATCATTGAAGACACTGATCAGTGAAGCCCAGTTGGACTCTCCAGGGCTGGATACTTCATTAAGCTGCTTGCCTAGGGCTCATAGAATTGCTGGACTTTTGCTCTCATAAAATTTCAGTAGTCTAAGCTACAACATTGTCCTTTAGCCCCTTTGCTTGGCACAGTGCTGAAGCTCTCCATATGTCATCTCTCCATAAAAATGGGAGATATGATCCAGCCAGTCTGGAGCCCTGGAGCAATGCTGGACATCCTGACTTCACAGCATGTGGTATTGTTTAGAACTAGAGATAACGGAAGACAATTAGATACACCTCCTTTCTGGGAGTTATGTGCCACCATTCCAGCACTTTATCTCATAGATGGAAAATACACCTTTAGACCAAATCAAACACTGTTCTGCCTGGTTGCCTTCACACTCCTTGTTCCTTTTTGGCCCTAGGCATCCATTAAGGAGTTCAGGATGTTCCTTCCTCCACATAAGTCTTCCTCTGAATCTCTGCAGCCCAGCAAGTTTCTTTCTCCCTTGGCTGATCCTAAAAGTGAAAAAAAAAATCTGGCAAGTATGTACATCCTCCTTAAGGGTCCTCATCTTGGAGCTTTGTCTCCTGCATCTTATCCCTTGCTTTTTTAGAGGGCTGTGTTGATACCTGGCTCCTTTTTTCTGGCTCCAGGAAAATTCCACTGCCTGGAGCCTGCCCTCAGCGTGGACTCCTGGCCTCATCCCTCCCATTGCATCACATAAATGGAAGATGTTTAAGTTAATGATCTCCCATTGTTAACCATGTGTCACTACCCTGTGCAATTTCAGTTCAAAATGGTGGTAAAAACATGACCAGGAGGGATAACTGCCTACTTTCAAAGCAGGGTTTCCAGTTTGCCAAAGAAAGTCCTGCATTATTAGGCAAAATTAATAAGTTAAAGCTATTTCCAAATATGCAACTGTGCCAGTAGACTCTGGTTCACATTTGATTTCAGAGAAGGTTTTCTGAATTGACCAAAGGCCACATAATTAAGTTAATAGCTAATAATCTATATGTGTAGGTTAAAAGAGGTTTTTAACAAATACCTAGATGATGCTGATAAAACATCTTCAAGAAAGTTAATTTGGACTCTGTCTTCAGAGCCAAATTTTAGTATACTGGTGTACCATAACTGGAAAGTATCTTGGAAACCCCTTCATATCTTCCACAGTTAAATAAATACTAGGGCTTTCAAGGCTATTTGAGACTGAGATAACCAAACTGCATTTGGATAGCACCTTGGAATGTACTTACTAAATTTTATCAAGGTCACTTCTCTCCACTGTGCTCCATTCCTCCCTTCGACTGTTTTTAAAATTTTTTTTCTTCATTTCCCCCTAAATTAATCTTTTGGATAAACTTCTATGTCATAAATTTAAGTGCAAATAATTAAAAATCTCTGCTGTGAGTTTTTCAAAATTGCCTGTCACTGGCCAGATGATGCTCTGATTGAAGTAAGCTGTAAAACGTCCAGCAGCTTCAAAAGAAGCAAAGTTAAGCCAACAGAGAGTCCTTATTAAAACCCCACCTTTATTACTTTAAAAAGAAGGGGAAGTTTAAAATGACTAACTAAGGAAGTTCAATGCACAAATCCTATTGTAATTCAATAGGAATGGGGCGACAAATTCCCTTAGGCTGCTTTGCAAATTGTCTCTCACAATGGATGCCGAACTGGCTCCCATACATTAGCCAATCATTCTGTAAAGTCCGAGGGTCAAGGTGATTGCTGGGTGGTTGATACCTGGCCGTAGCTGAAATTATGCAATGCTGTGAAAGTAGTGTGTTTTCACCACTGTGGGTCTCTGAAACAAAATCATCCGGATGCAGTTAGAATGGATTAAGAATGACCCAGCTGGAGGCAGGAGAGGTTGGAGATGGTTGTTGAGTTTAAGGGGGCCATTAAGTATCTCCATGATGTTTCACCTCCACCTCTAGGATCTTCTAAGCCCTAGAGAGAGAAATGGGACAACGAACTTAGAGGCAAGATCACGAAGGCTTGAAGCATTTTTTTAAGAAATCACCCAAAAGACCAAATGATTTTTTTAATCGTTGTTTCTCCAGATCAAGTAAAGGCAAAACTGTAGTTCCGTCCTCAGATATCCATCCCTGGAGCACACAGGCCAGGAGATGTCAGATCTTCCTCTCCACTTGCCATCAGGCTGGAAAAAGCACTCCTGCAGCAGAGATTTGGAAAGCTACATCCAGGAATGGCAGAACATCCACCCCATGCTGAGACCTTCCACACCACCACTGGCTCTGCTTTTGGTCCTGCAGTGTTGGAAGTGATGCTTGTCATTCAGAGCCTGATGTGCCAAATCCCTCTAATGCTCTGTCTGTATGTAAGAATATTCACCTAGAATAGCAGAGGGGTATAAAGCTACTTTGGGGAAAACAAGTTCACCTGACTTCATATACAAAGTTTTAATTTCTCCAACAGAAAAGGCCCACAATGATTCCCACACTGGCATCAGTCAAGAAGTCATTTTTACTGAGGTTTATTAATGCTTCCTTCCTCTTCAAAAGAAGAGTCCTCTCCCAAAAATTAAAATAAAACCATCCTCCTGCCTTTCCCCTACCATTAAGATTGGTCAGCTTTGTGGGCTGAACCAAGCATTTTATATGTTTATAATATTTTATTATAATTATATATTTTATTATATTTATACATTTATAATATTTTATATTATTTCTTTCATTCGCTTTGATTAACTCCACATGGGCTTGGATTCTCAGAGATTTTTAAAATACAAGATAGAAGGAGTAGGTTGTTTTGATAACTCAGCATTTTGAACAGTTATATCTTTTTTTGCGTTAGATGAACTCTGGTCTTTTTAGCTCAAAACTACCTACTGGAACCCAACAGTGCCTCAAGACATCATTTGATTCATGTGGATTCATGAGGGGTCCCTTCAGAGCTGTGTTCCTCATGCTCAAATTATATCTCATGGTGTTGGTTTTAGCAGGAAAATTCTTAGGTTATGCATGATTTGGGTTTATTCATGGAGTTAATCAATCTGCAGGCACTGTTTCATTAAGAGTTCCCAGCAACAGAGTTTTCTAGTTTGTTGGTATTATTTACAACAGAGTAGGAATATCACATATTAGGAGGATAGCATCATATATCTCAGGAATCTGGTTTCCCTTAGCAATGAGGTATTGTTCAGAAGTGGTCCAGAGCAAAGCCCATGAAGATCTACACAAACACTCCAGCTGTCTTAATTGGGCAAAGAACACTTGTTTAACATCAAGGAAAAACTCAGAGTTAACAATCCCCTGTGCTGAGTTCAGAATTATTATCTATATTTTTCCAATTATTTTCAGTTCAGATTTCCTGAAAGTAAATATAATAATTTGAGCTGCTAAGATACTACAATTACCTCATCTACTTATATATAGCAAATCAATCATGCTGTACTGCTTGCAGTAGGCTTTTTGGGGGACCATAACTGAAGTTTTACTCACGCTAACTGTGAAGTTATTGACATATGAAAGAAACGGTAGATGGAGCTGGTTAGAGGGTTAGCTTTGGGGTTGTTACTGGTGACAGGATATAATTCTAACCACAGTCAAGTGTATGTTTTCATGTGGGAACATCATGCTTCAAAGAGGACCCCATATTTGAAGTAATCTAGTGTTAGACAGGAGGACAACCATGGGCAGCCATACTGTTTGTCTGTAAAAACTGCTTGCAAGCAAATATTTGAGGTTCATTCTTCTTCAAGGTGGTGAGGGCTAGCATTTAGGAGGTGGACAGGAAATCAGGACACTTCAATTCTTCTCTTTGATTTTATTGCTGAAGGAAAAGGTTTTTTCAGTGAATAAGACCACCTCCCAGTGGTTGTTTTCCTTTTTTTCCTCAGGCTATTAAGAGTTTCTGTGCATGCAACTCTTCCAAATTAATTCCATGCAGGAATACTTTTATTCAGAATAAGCACTTGTTTACATAGTTTACTTTAACCCACTTTGAGAGCAGCAAGATGCTGCCAACAGAGAAAACAAAGAAACCAGTGCATGTGTTTCACCTAACTCCACAAATTGTGAGAAGCAAATCCCTCATCCTCTGCTCTCTGAATGGGGAGAGCATCAGTCACTGGCACTGAGCTACTCTTCTTCTAGAGAGTCCTCCTGTCCACAGCCTCACAACACTGAATACCTGAAGTGGCCAAAAAACCCCAACCAAACCCAGTCAAAATTCCTAGTCTAACGCTTTGGTCATCACGCATTAGGACTCTGAGAAATTACAATGAGTAACTTTTTCCTCTTCAGGTGGTTGGTAAAGTCACATTCTTCTTCTCCAAGGGTGCAGCTAGAAGTGAGCACAAGGCAAAATGATCTCATGGGCAGTGCGGCTTTTCCCACAGCTTACATGTAAGCTTTCCTGAAAAATCTGTGATCATGCAAAAGGAGTCTAATAGGCAGCTATTTAAGTTATGCAGGCACCAGAAATAAAATAGCCCACATGGACAGGCTTTGCAGTTGGTCTGTCCTATCTATATTCTGCCAGCTCTTCCAGACACTATGGACATCTTATATTAATTTCTTCAGAGTTATTCTAGTCAGTGAGCCACAGAGCCTCACTGACGTTACCACATAGCTAATAATTAATTAGAATCATACACCATTTTATCAGTCACTTTTCTATTACAACACCAACTGTAAAAATATACTGTTACATTATGCTTTGTATTTGTTATTCACAAGAAATCCCAATATAATATAAATATATGCTTCAAATAATTCAAAACTGAAACTAGGGGTCTCAACTCATCGATGTTATTTGAGGCCAAGCAAGCAAACTCCTAAAGGAGAGGGAAATTTATCAATGCATTTCTTGGGTGGGGAATGTAGTTCTCCATAAATGGATCCCTGGTGATGCACAAAGGCAGCTCCTTTTTTTTTATTTTTTTTTTTTTTTTTTTTTTTTTTTTTTTTTTTAAAAACATTATCCTAGTAACGTTGCATTCTGGGCAAGGACCACTAAAATTTCCTGTCAGCAGTATCACCAGACATTTTCTATCAGCAGTATCACCAAATTATTTAAATTGTCGTATGTTTTAAAATATAACTCACCCACACTGGCCTTGCCTTGTTCTGTTTTCTAGTACGAGTAATCTGCTCTGAAGGTCTTTTTATGCTGTTGCAGTCTGTCAAGTACATATTCCCAGTAATTCTCCTCTGGACAGACTGAGTGACCTACCTTTCATGAGTCCCCCTCCCGAAAGGTATTCTTATCCTCCTCTATCCTGCTTAGATGCGCAAACATCCAAATAAAACAAAAAACATGCTTTCTGGGGGTTCAGCAATATGTCTTACTGCAGTGTAACTGCAGGGAGGTACTGAAATATATATAGGAACAAGTAGGTCCCAATACCTTGGGCATAAGCTTGCCTGGGAGTCTTCACTGCTGTTATCAAGCATAAGCAGCAGACATATGTGATCAGAGCTCTAAGCAAAAGCATAGGCAAAATGGAAAGATTTTCTTCATCTTTTGTTCTTGGCAATTTGATTATTTGTGCTTCTCGTTGATGTTAGAGCACACAAGGACAAGCACAGTCACTTATTTTGTTTCTTTCTCCTAAGGTAATCGAAGCAGTCTATCCCAATAATTTCTTCATTAAATCCATAACCTGAACTGTAGCTTACCTTTTTGGAAAGAAGAAACCAGCAAATTCCTAAAACAGTCATTCCACTGATGTCCTTCCCCATATTTCTCCTCTAATTTTGTCAAGCTTCATGTCCAAGTCACTCAGTGTTGCTTTTAGCCTTCTCTGCCACGTAAAAGAATGTGTCAGAAACCAGTGGATGACTTGCAGGCTTGCCTGCCTGCTTTTGCACGTGGCTGAAACTGTCTGATGCTGCGTTCCTTCTGAGTATCTGTGCCTCTGTACACCTGTTTTACTCTGTATATTTATTTTGCTGCTTATGGCAAATTTCCATCTCGTGCACATGGAAGAGGGGAAGGAATCCCAAAGGTTATTCCTCTCCCTCCTCAGAAAGAGACCACTTCGTTCAAGTGCCTGCTTTGCTGGTTTGCCAAGTAAAGTCTTAAAGGCACCTCTTTAATTTTTCCTGCTCACCAGCTTGCAAAGCCCTTCTCTCTTTTTGTCCCCGTATGCAGCAATCTATTTGCAGAAATCCGAACAGCCTCAGTAGGAAAAAATCAAGGTTGTAATTTGATGAACACTCCCTTATGCCAAAAAGGACAACTTGTTCATAATTTGTCCTTTACCTCCTGCCCACTCTGTTGTAGGAGCTCAAGTTTGTTGCAGCTGAATAAAATGAGGAAATTTGTCTCAGTTTAAAAACACTCCCTCTTCTTTTTTTTTTTTTTTTTTAATCCTTTAACACCCACAGGCCATTGTAATAGCACAACTGGGGAAGCAGCTAGGGGGGAGAAAAGAGCAGCAGAAAGGTGGGTATGAGTTATGCCAGCACTACCATTGAAAGAAAAGTTCATTGAACTGTTGGCTTCACATAGCTCCACGTCAAACACCCTGTAGCTCTGTGGATAGACCACTGTCCCAGAGTTTTACAACAGGGTAAAGGAACTAATTCGTCCATTTGGTCTCCTGAGTCTAAGGACCCTACTAAAAAGAAGCCCCAAAGTGAAAACAAACAACTCTTTCTTTGCTTGGAAAATGTGACAGAAACTCTGAAATTTCAGGTAACATGTTTTGGATTGAACAGAATGTTTCATTCAACCTGGAGAGATTTTTTTTTTTTTTTTTTTTTCTTTTTTTTTTTTTTTTTTTTCCTTTTTTTTTTTTCTCTTGAGTTATTGAAAGGCAGCTATGTTATCAAACAGATATGCTACTTTGCGCTCAGCAAGCCTGCCTGCCCTGAACTCCTCCAGGTCCCATCAAATGGAGTGCAGGCACAGAGTGAAAATTATTGGCTCAGTGAACATCACTCAGGTCAGATCTGACATCCACCTGTGTCAGAGAAGTCTAACGTTACAAAGCTGAAGCAGAATCCTGGCAGTCTGTGGCTTTGAATTATCCAAAATGCATCTAGAATGACCAGTCTGCAGTGCTAACACACAAACATAACAAAAATTTTTGCCTTCCAAAGGAACTCTGCTGTGATTAGAAAGAAATGTCATTCTATCAGTAATTCACCTGAATCAATGGGCATTCCCTCCATTGCTTCCTAAAGCAGGAGCATCCCTTTAGCAGGATCAATGCTTTGTAATTTTATCCTGAATGCAGCCAGTCAGGAAGGAAAGTGCCTTTTTGCTAAATGTAGAAAAAGGCATTTGATTGTGTTGGGTGATTCTTTACTTCTTGTAAAGTTGTTTAGCTCAGAGGTGGTTTGGGATGTTGGTTGTTTGTTTTTTCAACCAAAGAGGTGAGCCTTAGCAGTCAAGCAGTCTCTCATTTTTTTTTTCTCTACAAGCAAAAGTAAAACACATATTCTAAACACCACAGTGTTACAGGCTTTCCAAGGACTTCACAAACACCTTCTCTGGGGAAGACTTTGGCACTATCCCTGAATCAGAGTCAAAGCATTTTTAACACAGAGCTGTCTCCTACGTGAAAGCAGTATACTGTTTCTCTCTGTCAGTGTGCACCATTTCAATGCCTCTCCTGGGACTGCTAGCCATCAGGCTCATTCCCTCTCCCCCTGCCTAGCAGATTCAAGGGACAACAAGCCCTGCTGCCCTCTGCCAAGTGGACTGCAAATGCCACAACCTGGTTTGAATAGATGAGTCTGTAGAGGTCACAGTCAGGCACTGGACAACTTTTTTGAATGGTTAAAACATATGTTCCTGGGTGTCTTTCTACTGTGAAGTAGGAAGTAGTCTAAGGTACTTTGTTCTATGACACAGGGCACTTGACAATGATGATGCATAGGTAAGAGAAGTGATGGTATATATGGAACAATATCTACTATTTCATATAATAAATGTCCCAGGTGATTAGTTCTCTGCTCACTCTTGAGCCATCAGCAGCTCTGGAACATGACCAGAAATTGTTGCTGAATAAGTAAAACAAAGAAGTAAATTCAGATTAAAACAGAATTCACCAAAGAGTGGCTTCCCTGATATGAACCGCTCATTGACAGTTATTTTTAGACAGGGACATCCCAAGCACAACCCATTTGACTCTCAACAGATGCTTCCTACATCAAATGGATCCAGCTCATGCTAGAGGCAATGAAACCTCCCACCATCACCCCTTCAAGCTGGCTCAGGGCCCATCATGAGCCATTCCTCCTCTTCCACTTGGTTCTTTAACTTGACAGCCTAGGATGCAAATTTAAAGCCAACTACAGGACAACTATTAATAAGCCGACAAATGCTGAGGATGAGAAATCTCAGTGAATTTAAAGCTGAGAGATGATTGCCAAGAAAATTTGGCTCCCGCTCCCCTGTTGCTTTGATGCCCTTGCTTTCCATTCTCACAGCCTAAGAAAATACTTTTCCCCTCCTCTCTGCTCTCTTCCTAATCTCCCCAGGTATAAGTGGTGGAGGAGATGAAGCCCTCTTTCAACAGCTACCCAAGCCTGCCTCTCCTCACTTGTCAGCCAATTTTTCCTGCCTTTTAATGGTTCTGGCAACATCTTACTCTCCACAGCTCGCTTCCCACCACTCCTGCCAGCCTGGAGAGCAGTCTGGACCCATGGTGGGAACAAGGCAGGCAGCGCTGGGCCCAAGACTTAGATCCAGATGACATGGCAGCAGTTCTGTTGATGGACGGACAAGGCAGTGAGGCACCCTTTCAAATGCCACCCATGTAGCACCTCTTTTTGAGAGGCAATGTTGACCCTCCTTGTAAAACTCACAAAACTTGCACCAGAAAAATTATAAAGGCAAGAGAGTAGCAGAGAGGAGAGCTCTAAACCAATAGCAATTTTGCACTCCAGACTAGGAATTTTCAGGTGACCAGAAATATTTACAGCTTGGGTCACGAGAATATAAATTCAGTTTAAGTAATTTTGATGGGGGAAGAGTGTGAGGGAGGATTTTGTTTTATTGTCTTTGGGTTGTAATACAATGTTCCAGCAACATTTTGGGGTTTGGGTTGAGTTTGGTTTGTTGCTTTATTTTCCCCCAGAAAGGCTGAAATAAGTTGTTTTGACAGTCCAGGAAGAAGAAGCTGGTAGATCTTTCATTCTGAAGAAGTGACCCTCATTTAAAACAGTGACCTAAATTAAAAGGAGGAAGCAGCCACCAAACCAAACCAAAGTTTCTAGCATCCAAAGTTAAGCAAAACCTTCCTCTTCAAAGGTAAATCAAGAATTCTGATGCTTGATTTGAAGCAGTCCAAAATTTGTTTTCTCATTTGCTGTCTAGTAGAAAAAAACACTCTTAGAAAAAGATACCAAAGTTTTTGCCCTCCAGTTTTTGTCCATTATTTGATGAGCTGTAGTAGCCAGTGTGGTTCTCCAGAGATACTGGACAACTTGCTGTGAGCTAGACTTCCAGTACTCTGATCTCTGTACATCCACCCAAGGATTCAGGGAATGGCAGCTACTCTCATTTACAGAAGCAAACCACCATGTAAACACTAGCCTGGGGGTAGCAGAGGACAGCCCTGTGTCTAGAGGACTCCTCTGTAAAACATATCTAAGTTATGGCTATGTCTTTTCTATGAAAGGATTATTCTCTTCCTCCCCATGCCTATGGCAAAACTTCAGTCTCAATGGGAGCAGGATTACCCTGCCAACATTTCAGTAACCAACAGGGCCAGCTTGAAGTCAGTTTTCAGGCACTGGAGGGAGAGTTTCATAACCATGCATCACTGTGAACTATACCAAGGAGGATCCTCCTCCCTGCCTTCCTCTTTGTCTGTTTCCTCAAGCAACAGAGCTGCTGACAGGCACACCAGGGACATGGCTGGCAAGCAGTGGGAGATGGCTGTTTCACTGGCAATCAGTGACTAGACAAGTGTGTATTTGTTTCTGCTTGCTTCCCATGAAATATTATTGATCTGAGTGTGCCATCAAAGAGCTGGAACAGTCAGCTGTGAAACCAAAAAATCTACTGCAGGAATTCCAGGGCCATTTGAAGAATTCCTCTTTTCTGTCCCTGTGAAATGGGACACCAGGCCAGTTGTGCAGCACTCTGCTGCACATATCAGTCCTCCCTCATTCCCTGAGGGAGGCTGTCTTCTTGGCAGGAATTTTGCTGGCATTGCTGAAAGCTGCAGTTTGGTGCAAGCTGATGTGTTCTCCGGTCTGCTGTTCTCCTGCAGCTGACCTCTGATCCTGCTGAATCTCCCCCTGCTTCCTGCTGAACAGTAATTTCTTCAGACACCTCCCACAGCATGGACCAAACAGACTGCCAAAAGCCAGGCAGCTGAGGAAATAATGCCTAACTCAGATGGAAAGCTTCAGGGCTAGCCTATCCCTACACTAAAGACACATGCTACACCAGCTTCAAGATCCAGCTGTTCTTTTATATATAATGACCCTGCTCCAGCAAAACACTTTAGCTCCTGAGTACTTGCCTCGTCCTATGCTTTGAGTCATTCACAGTGTCTTAAGAGTGTTGCTGGATCACAATCTACTTTCCCTTAACTTGCTGTTTATTTATTAGATGACTTTTCTTTGTTATTTTTTTTTTTAACTGTTTTTTCTGCCTTGAGTCGTAATGTTGCCATTGGTTCTTCAGGTCTTAATCCAATGATTTCCAGGGCAGCTGGGGAGGGACTGTGCACAACCATTTCACCACGTGCTGCATCTGCTGATGAGAACGGACAGAGTGCAACATCCCCCATACTGCTTCTCCTTTATAAATAAGTTCACGCCTGTTCTAAAAGTTTAGTAAGATCAGGCCTTGCAGACTTTGCTGATGAACAAGGGTGGGTCCTTGCTGATGCTCATGAAGATGAAGTAGGGGAGAAACACACACACACACACACACACACACACACACACACACTGCAGCCTGGTGATGTTCCACCACTGAAAGATAGGATATCCAGCCTGTTTCCATCTGCCCTTAGGGAACAGACTCACTTTAAAGTTATGTGGTCACTGAACAGACTCTGAGTAAGAGGCTGCCTTTACACCAAAGCGTTTGCAGTTTGCACAACTAAGAGGAGAAAGGACAGAAGGCCAGAGCGTTGAAATGACTTGTGAAAGGTCATATGACACCCTACACCAGCTGCCTATGAAAAAAAGGGGGATACACATATTTGTGTGATCCCTGGGATGTTTCTTTGCCTGACCCTTCGCTCCCCTGATGTCTTCTATGTTCTGCACTCTCACAAGACTATTTCTTGTCCTGGTTACTCACCAACTACTCTTTCTTTTCCTTTCCCCCCTCTTCTTTTCTGTATTTCACAACCTTTGCAAAGCACAGCTCATGCAGCAAGGCCATGATTCAGCAAGAATTCCATGATGTGGGGCACAAGGAAGCAAGGTGATTTCATCCAACATCACATGTGACAGACAAATGCTACTGCTGATCTCTTTCAGGGATGTTAATAGCCACTGTGAAGATCTGTATGACAATCTGAGGGACCTAAAGCATATAAATGAAGAAACATGGGAAAAATAAAGGAAGATAAGTCTTTGTCCATTTTTTGTCTCAAGTCAGTCTTTCTTTTCTTGCTCCAGTAGCTCAACTTTATAGCAGAACCCTGAAACTCATATTCGTTGAGCTTGTATTTGTTGAACAAAAATGCCACCAGGGAAGGTGCTACTCCAGCACCAGATACACTGCCAAAGCAGCAGTTCATAAAGTCTGTAATGAACTCCAACCAGGGTGCTGCTTCCACAGCAAGCTCTTCATGGTGCTGTGTGCTTTGATTGAAGCACACAGTCAAAAATGTTAATAAGGAATTGTTTTCACAAGAGCCTGTCCTCTCAGACTGTGGCATCAGGTTAACTACAGCAAGAACTGAAGAACACAAAAAATGGTAAGGATTTCACACTGCAGTCAGATAGGTGCATTCTCCATGGACCTTTCCTGATTTACATCAGCCCAGGATTTCCTCTATAGCAAAACATTCCTGGTGTCATGGCACAATGCTCCCACAAAGACCAGTAGTCCCTTCTCTTTTCTCTTTACTGAGCCATTTAAGTAGGGGAATGTGGATAAGAGAAGCCACCCCAGTTTCTGATAAATGAGGTAGTGGAAGCTATATAATAAGCCATCTCATGACACAAGATGGAAAGTTGTTTTATTCTGCAAATTCTTCCATTTCCCTTTGCTATGTATGAGGGTCTTTGTAATGGAGGCCACAGTACCATTTCCTACATATTACACGTTCCTTTCAATTAGCCCAGTTATGTGAGAGCAAGAGTCTAGGGCTTTGAAGCAATCTTTTTTTAAATATATTTCACTACCAATAAAACTGCAGCTTTTTACAAACCAAGAAGGGAAAATAAAGCAAAAGCATTCAGAAAAAAAGCATAAAATTTAAAACTAACAACAAAAAAGTGTAATTTTTCAATGTCTGTCTCTGTTTGTATTTACAAATCCTGAATACATTCTGCTTTTGTACAGCTCTATATATTATCACACAGACCTTATCGCCACACAGAGGATATATAATCAGCTTTGTGATTTGCCTGCACCATATCGGTACTTAAACTAACAATTTTCAAGCAGCTTCAAACTGTTGTGTCTTTCCAAATTTTTTCCTCTAAATTTGGAAATTCTTCTGAAAGCAGCTCTCAGTTTGAATTTTTCTCAGGATCCAACCCAGGGCCAATGAGACTTTAAAAGGGAGATCATAAACAACACAGTTCTATGCACATTTAAACTTTAAAATTATGCATTTTTTTGTAACAGTTTTTTTGCATATATAGTAGTACACAGAGGTGAATGTTATGAAACTAATATTAATTCATCAAGTGGTCAGTTCTGGTTCCCAACAAGACTTAGAAATTTGTGAAAATATTTCTAGACATTCTTTCCAAACTCCTTAAGACTTTCATTTTTTCTTTCTAAATCATAATGACAACAGCTTTGAAAAATATGTTAACTGTTAATTTGATTCTAATTTCTTATGGAAGCACCATAATTTGGATCTCAGGCATTAAAAGCTTCATTAGGTGTTTGGAATTCTTTTTAAGGAAACATTTTAATAAGCTCTTTATTCATTCAGAATTATTTTTAGAATTACAAACTGACACCATTCCAACCATTCAGATAAAAAACAAGGAAATATATCTTTGTAATTATTTTTTCCTGATTATTTCCTGATCTCCTTTTGCTTTTACGTGATGTAGGTATTTCATAATTAGGTGTTAGGACTTTTTTACTGTGCATGCATAGTGCACAAAACTTCCCAGGATCACATTCTTGGTGTTCAATGCATCATGCAATGGGGTCCCAATCTCTCTCTCTCTTTATCTTCTACTAAAATAGGAATCAGATAAATGCAATACCACTAGTCATTTTTTGTGTGTTGCTGGAGCACAGTTAGAGGTCAGGCTTGCCATCTAGAGATGCTGAGCTTCCCTATGAATGTAGCTGCCTATTATCTACGCTGAAGGTCTTTGCATTTGCCAGCTATACTCTCTTTTCTACTTCCATGGCCAGTTCTGTATAAAGAGGATATGCTCAGAAAGCAATGTCTATGTTACTAGCAGACTAGCCAAAGCACCAAGACCCCAGTGTTGCAGTCACTGCCCTGACCCAAAGGACCCTCCAGTTCTTGAGTATTGGCACTGAAGGCACTTATCTGTGGTTTAGATCCTATAGACAGGCAATAGTGCACTTGCAGAGAGGTAGACAGCCTGGTCTGCAGGCAGAGCCCTGGCCAGAGGGACCAACAGCTGTTGGTGCTGCTCCCACCTGCCTTCTACACTCACCAGCAGTACACTGGTAAGCTCCCTCACATCCATATCTTCCACCTCTCATCTTCTGTCTACACAGTGAGTGGAGATGTTCCCAAATGGACAGAAGTTTGTGAAAGTTTTGCCCCATCTGCATTTTTCAGTCAGCTTTAACTGTGGTTCCTTCAGCACACTGAATCTCTCCTGCTTTTTCATAGTTTGAAAAAAGAGCTGTTTTAGAAGGAACCATAAAACTGGCGTTATCTGTTAAGTTTGATTATTACCAGTCATGGCACCATGCTTTATGATCTGATATCATTAAATATACAGTAGCATACAATCCTACAATAGATGCACATTTTTACAGCAAGATAGATCTTTATGTAGTGCAATGATGACTCAGCTAATCAATGTCTTGTCCATTACACTTTTGTCTAGGAACAGAGCTACTCGTTGAGTTGGTTTCCAATATATGCATTCACCTATGGTCTTTCTTCACATTGAGGCAATCCAACTGCCAGATTAGATATATATGAACAAGTAAAAGTGGGATTGTTTTTTTCACACCTTGTCTCATGTGGAAAATAAAGCTGGCTGAAAGAATGATAAGGGATCATTCAAGATTATCTCCTACAGTATACTGTACTAGTAATGTATTCATATTTTTTATTTATTTTATATGTTCATCTTGAGGGTTCAGATGATCTTTTAAAAATGTGAAAGTGTAGCCAATATAATATTTACCATGCTTACATTCCTTCCTAGCCTTAGGTCTTCCAAGAAAATGAGGTGACATTTCATGATACATGTATTAATTTTAACTTGGGAAAAAATAAAATGTTTCTGAATGAATAAGTAAATAAATACAAAATCATCTCATAAATATTTTTTTAGGTTTGATGGAAAGTCATATCCTTCTGTTGAAGTAATGTTGCCTTTTCACAGATTTCACCAGAAACTGCTTGATTCATTATACTGTTCAGAGGGAAATATTTAGGAAAAAATCAGAACTAATAAGCTACAACTCTAGATGCTGCCTTTACAGTGGCCCAGTCATCTGCTGACAGAGATTTTGTCAATCCGTAGCCCTTACTGAGGATTTCTGGGCTCAGAACTTTTATACACATTACTATGGGTTTCTCCATATGAAAGGAAGAACCTGACAAAACTATTTCATTTTATCTCTGTTCCAGGAAAATGGGCCAATTCTCAGTTGCAATACTTTGGAGAATTTCCTGTCTGGTAGTTCAGAAACTGCCAAAAGCAGGGTGTAAAAGCCAGAAGCTACACTGCTATCATTGGCCCAAACAAACAAGCAAAGATCCCCAACAGAAAATAATCCTCCCCAAAATAAAAATAGTTCTAAAAGATCAACAAAAATAAAAATGGACCAGATTTTAAGTGAGAGCTTGTGTTTTACATATCATGTGGCTAGACACAGTTTTTGGAAACAGTCCAGCTCAGCCCACTTTTCCCCACCATCTGTCAGCAGTAGGTTTGCTGACTGCAAGAGCTTAGAGGCAACGCGTAAAAGGCGAGTGTTAGACAATCGAGTTTAAACATGACAAGAGCAGGGAAATTCAAAGGCTCGATGATGTAATGTGCTAACACTTGACTGTTGTGAGAAAAAGAGGAGAATGATGATAACATGTTACAGAGAACAGGGTCATTCACCTTTAGGCTGAATCTTCTGGCTTTTATCAGTTTGTACTGAGACCCTGACATTATTTAAACATGCAGTTGGAAGTGTTTATTTTAGACATAGGCCAAAGAGATTTGGGATGGCGATTCAGATACAGGTGATGACCCTGGGTTTAGTTCTGCTGACAAGCCAAGTCACATTCTAGAGAACTGAAAACTTCTGAGCTCATGACATTAGTTACAAAGCTGGGGACCACCAAGAGATGAGCTCGCTGTGAGTTTTATGCCTTGTCCATATTGCAAGAAGAGATGAAGCAGAGACTTCCAGCATCTTTGTATTGGCCCCATTTGTAGACAAGCACTTCTACCAAATGTCCTTTGCTCCCACCTTTGCTGTAGGTCTACAGCAAAGACCAAAATGCTGTTCATCTGCTCACATCTAGATTCCCTTGATTTAAATGGGTATAGCAACTCATAAGAATGAAGTCGAATAAGAAGGGAGCTGTCTAGCCCACAGGGGGCTGTTCTCAAACGGATTCAAAGACAAAACTCTGAACAATGCTCAGAATATTGAAGTTTGCTCCAAAGAGGATTAGGGGAAATGCATCTACTCTTCAGGCAAAACAGGATTATGGTGTTAAACTATGCCCCTTGCAAAACGGGAAAGTATTGTATCTCATAGTCCAACCTTGACTGAAGTTTTATTTATTTCCAAAAAATTTCCTTCTGAAAGGCATGCTGTCAGAAACTTAAAACTGCTGCATGCATGATACAAAAGTATATCTCAGATCTAGGAAGTTAGGAGGTAGGGACAATGCATGCTATGAACAGAAGGATATCTACTGAGCTTGTTATGGTAATTATAGTATTGGGTCTCAGTTGTGTTATTGTAAAAGCTTCTTTGAGAAATGTGCTTCTCACCTGATCTTGAGCAGCAAGCAAAGGGATTTTTTAAGCTCTCTTTAAACAGGGCTATGTTGGAAAGAGCTCAGTCCAGTCCAGTTAAACTGGCTGCTAAAATTACAGCCAGATTGGGAACTGGCTATTAAAAACTCGAATGAGCCGAATTCCTCCTGATGCTCATTGCTTGTCTGCTGGGAAAGTCTGTGCTCGGTCCAGCAGACAGCTTTTCATTTTCCTCCTCTCTTACCCACACTGCTCTGGCTGGATCCCAGAGTTGCCACTGCCTCGCATACATCTGATGCTCAGCTCTGGATCCACCACATCTGCCAGCCTTACCTCTGGTATTCAGTGGAAGGTGAAGGCCTGCTTTCAAAGGTTATTTTCTGTTTCTTTTCCAGTGAAGAGATGTATTACAATGAGCTCCTTGTGTCCCACTGTACTACCAGAGTCTCTTCCACCGAGGGACAGAGTCTGAGGGAAAGCTAGGAGAGTAGCTTTGCACGTTTTTGTTTCTTGGCAGAAGGAACTATCTGTAGGTTTTACTTAAACTGTCTATGGATTTGCACCATTGGGCATGACAGCAGAGCCCAGCCCTGGAAGCCACAGACTACCAGAAGTCTTCTGAGTGCAGTATGAGTGGGGGAATGGATCAGCACCTGTGGACTGATTATAGACTTCGATGTGGTGCCATGCCTAGGACCCATGCCAGTAAAAATCCTTATAAAAAGTGTGGACAAAATTTACTGCATACCTGCCATAATCAGTTTTAAAATCACAACATTTTTGGGTTTTTGGTTAGGTATTTTGCTTTAAAAATATGGTAGGAGGGCAATTTCATCTTTAGATCAAAGTTATAAAGCCTCAGGAAACCATCTGAAACTTATAAACTCTCCATTTTGTTTTACATTAGTTTTAATTTTAGATAATTAAAAAATACCAAACTATATATATTTTTTTAATTGGGTTTTAAAAAATGACTCCCAGTCACATACCTTGTAAACTAACTTTCATTGAGCAGTAAAGTTTATAAAGCTCAGTTAAAACTACTTTTGAAAAAGGATTTTTTTATTAAATGAAATACTGACAAACTGGTGAATATTGTAAACAGGTAGAAACTGATGCCTGAGGAGAAAAAAAAAAAGTCTATATTTGAAAAAAAAAAAAAAAAAAGGTGAAAGTTCTTTGTTTCCATTAATATATGTTCCTATTTTGTCATAAACTACAAAAGTCACCATGACAAGTGACGAAAACACAGAAAAGTGGTTTCACTGTTGAATTTTAACAGTTTAAGAAATCCCAAAATAGCTATGGCTGGTTGCCTCTAGGCATGTTTGTACAGCAGATAGAAAGGCTCTCCCAAGAAAACCCAGTTCTGGAAACCTCCACTCAGTGTATTGAGGGACCTGTAATGACTCTGTCTCTTCTGTCATCCAGCAGGAAACCATCTACCACAATCTTAAAGGGAGTGCAGATGCTGAGGAAAAAAAGCACCCTCCTGTGTCAGCCCCCATTTACCTCTGAATGCAGCCCAAAAGCTCAGGGTGTACCAGCATACTGCTGAAGCTTGCCCACAAGCATCAATGAGACCAGCCTCAACCTGAGTGCTGCCAACATCGTCCTTCAAACCACCTGATGGTCTCAGTCACGTTGTTCCCAGCACATGGGAGGGACAAGCCTGCCTGCCCTAGGATGCACTTATGGCCAGATCTGCAGGACCTGAACCTTCTCCAGAGGTGGAGGTCCACAGAAGAGATCCTGGCCACAGTGCTCACTGTGACCAGGTCCACCAAGGCTCTCAGTTTTTAAATACTGCAGTTCTTCTGGCTAGAGCTAGTCAATAATTCTGAAAATGCTTTGATAAAGCCAAAGTTAAAGCACCCCATAATACAGTCATCTGGTTGAAACAAAGTTTAACTGTTTTACCACAGTGTTGTATATGTCTGTATTGTGCTTTGCAATTTAAGAAAGGCTCAACAATCATTGTCTCCTTTCCTATGTAGCTTTCAACCCCTACCAAATTTCCCTTAACTTGACACATCCGACACAAAATTGTTGAGCTCCCTGCGATCAGTAAAAGTGGGAGACAGAGACATGCAAGATTCATACACAGACTTCTAAACTGTGTGCTGTTTAAGTGACAAAAGGAAAATCTAAGTGCTTGCTGTAAGTTGAGCAAGAACTTTCATCATTTTTACTATTTATTTCCAGCATTTTCAACATTTTTAATTTTAATTCCTTTATTTTTAAAAAGCATAATCACAGTTTATGTATATGATTACAAAAATCCAATAAATCTGAGGAACTACCCAAGAAGCCAACAGAGGCATATCAGCTTATATTGCTCATGAATCCTAGCTGTACCTCTTATGTGATTTCCAAGACATGCTGTTTCATTCCAGTCGTTATGTGGCCATCTGAGGCTTGCTTAAAACTACCTAATCAATGGATTACTCTAGACTAATAAGGAGTTTTTTACACATTCATTAATGTCTACCATGAAAAAATCATCACTGTGTTCCTGGTCACAAAAAATGGAGTGAATGAAAAGTCTTATTTTGTTCTTAAAGAGTGAGTAAGGGAAGAGTGAGGTACAAGGGTCAGTGAACATTAAAAAATTAAGACAAAATTGCTCAAAAATGCACACTAAGTACTCTTGTAAGGTACAGAAATGTGAAGGATTAAAGTAGGTTGGTTCTTCTAGAACATTCAAACCTCCTGTAGGTAGAGTGGCAAACCAATGTTAGCATGATCACAAACAGAAACTTAACCAATCAGCATAGAAAAGTACAAAGTTGTCTGATGCATTTTACATGTGTAATTTAGAAATAGTGCTCACCTGATGTTATGTTACTTTCTCCAGCTGGTTGTTTAGAGCACTAGACCAATTCTGACCACTGCGATTTGCAGCAGTAAGAATCTGTCCATGCTATGGACCCAGTGCTGTTGTCACTTCTGAGCATAGAGAGCAATAGGAAGATTTTTCCTGTTGATGTCATTACACCACTTCTTCAAAAGATGCAGACTAAGCCAACAACTAAACTGTTCACTGTCAACATGGCTGTCCGTTTGGGAGGTTTTCTGTAATCATGGTAGGAGTGAAAGAGTGAGTGCTGAAACACTGAAACACCGAAACAGAGGAGATGGGGCATATGTGGAAGAGTGGTGAAAGAGAATGAGCCAGGTTAGGTAGTAAATTTCAGATTAAATAGGCTAAATGAGAATGGGTGAGTTGTTTTACACAACAGTCAAGGAGCTCATAATCCTGATTACAGTTTTTCTGTATATCAAGAGAGACTATAGTAATCCTCATATCCCTTACTGTCTTCTCAAGTAGTATCCTTGAGTAAAATGTTGACCTCAGTGAAGTCAAAAGGCATATGGTCAAGAGGATTTCCTCCTTTCGACAGTGAATCTTCTGAAGGGCGAAGTGTAATGAGAACTGAATCAGGCTGTCTGGATCTGGCTGAGGAAAGGCCACATAAATAGCTTCCAAAATAACTGCTGAAATGTGTCATCTTCTCTTTCAGATTATTGCATCCCAAGAGTTTTAATTTAGTGCTATAAATGTAGAAGGCCATGCTCAAACTGCAATTGCATTACTTTGTACAGCTTTAATCCCAGCAGTGCTGTCCTCTGGGGAAGTGCTCCTGATCTATGTGGCTGCAAAGCATGGCCATGGCTATAATGATCAGTAACTTAAAAGTCTTCTCAGAAGAGTCAGAAAGACAAATAGAAAGAAAGACAGCTACTCCAGTACAGTGAAACGTATGCAAGCTAATAGTCCAAGGAAAATTGAAACCTCTGTCATCTCAGTGTTCAGGAGGAAGTCAATACTCTGTGGCCACTGGAGCCAATGTGGCCAAATCAAAGGGACAAGGAGCGTCTCAGCATCTTTTTCGGATGAGTTGTTAGCTGAAGGTGTTGGTTCTGGGTTATTTCTTAGATTAAATCCAGAGCTGAATTCAGTAAGAATCAACTGTGGTTGGGGTCTTCTAGTGATACTGGGTATAAATAACAGCAAATGGATACACTGGCAAGCCACAGCACTATCTCAAGAGATTTAAGCAATCATAAGTATGTATTTAAGAAGGCCAGAGGTTGAAATTATCAAAGATCCCTACTCTGCTGGCAGCATAAACATGTACACATGCCACATCTGCATACTGGTATTTAGTCCTTCAGTCATTTATTGCAGAGATGAAAAATGCTGGGGAAAAGTTGCAGGTAATTTAGAGTTGATCCAAAAATAGTTACAGAAGGGTGTTGCTGACCAACCTCTTCTTCCAGGTGTGACAGTTTAATGCGTTTTCCTGCTTGCCTTGCTGTCCGTCACAAACTCAAATGTAGCTGCATGAATACATTCTTGATGTCCTGTTGAAGAGGAGGAGTCTCAAATACTTCTCAGACTGATTTTCTACTGTGGCAGCAAGACGGATTTAGTTTTCAGGTGGCTGTAACAGTCTGAATGAGATGACAGTCTCATGTGGTCTCTTACAGATTGTTTATACTGATACTGTAAATAAACCTGGGGGTGTGAGGCACATTTTGGCCTGCTCTGGCTGGTGGTTTCTGACGGCTGTTAAACTATGTTAATCAAAGGTGACACCAGTAAAGCTGGTGTCATCACACTGCATTTACACTGGGGTAGATGGTGCCAGGATATGCAGAAAAAAATGTTACTACATATAAAATACATTCTAATATATAATACGAAATATATCCAATATATAATGTGTTACACTATATGCATGGGTATATGCCCAGTTCACTATAGTATGTGAATACCCCACATATATATTGTAACAGTGATGATCTTGGAAGACACGCTTATTTCTTTCTTCTGGTTTGAATTTATCAATAAACCCACTTTCTATTACTGAAAGCAACCATCCAGTGGTGAGATGAGGGCCCAGCAGAGAAAGCTAGATGGAAAAGCAATAGCAGTAACGTGGTGTTCATCAAACACCCAGCATTCACCATGTGATTCCCTGCCTCTGACTCCCATACGCATTCCCTCTTCTCAGACAGTCCATTCCTGGTCTGCGGATGTGACTTGGTGGCCTCCTGGTCATCTTGATAACTTAGAGGTTTTCATCATGTTAAACAACAACACAGGAAGAATTTTGAAGGCATGGGGACAAGTATGTGCTATGGTGGTCAGTGGGAGCTGAAAGGCTGCCGATGTGTGATCCTTCTCTGGATAGAAATATCACTTTGTGCACATTCACAAAGAATACTGCAAGTAGGCACAGGCTTGCTTGTATTGCCCATGCTTTGTGATGGCTGTGAGCCATTGAGAAAGCATGCACACACTAATAAGCCCTGCTGGTGTCACAATGCCAGGCAAAAATGACCACATGATGAGTACAATGGGGTAGGCTCATGCTTTGCTAATTTACAGAGTGAGCTGAAGTCTGCCAGCCATGCACTGGTTGGCATCTTCTGTGGTTTGCACAACCTGGATAAACCATACAGGGGTCTAAAATTGTAGAGGGAGAGGGCTCTAATCATGTGCAGTGCCTTGCTGAGGTATCCTGGCTAATTTACAGCCCTTTGCTGCCTTGTTAGTGTTTCTGTTAGCACAAAGGAGGAGAGAATGAAGCCTTTCCTTACATAGATTTTTAAGCCTGAGGAAAGATCAGCAAAGGAGGGGACAGAGAAAGATTTTGGAGAGGGAAGGGAAGGGAAGGGAAGGGAAGGGAAGGGAAGGGAAGGGAAGGGAAGGGAAGGGAAGCTAGAAGCAATTAGGTTGCTGTGAATGCAGAGAAACCAGGTGAGAAGTGGTGGGGAACGGTCAAAGGGAAAGCAGGACACACAGCTCCTCTTGAAGTGGAGGAGAAGACAGCTCAGCAGCACTTGCTGCTCCAGTTAAATGTCAGCAAGGTAACTTCCACCAAAAGAACGCCTCCTGAGGGGGAAGGAAACAAGGAGAGTGTCAGGACCAGCTGGCAGCTTGAGAAAAACAACCTTAGAATTATACAGCACCACTGGGAGCACTGGATGTCTGCTCCTGCCTCCTCATCGTCACTATTCAAGGCCTGTCAAAAGAATAACAAAAGGTGCTATAAAGAGAAGACAAATCTCAGGCAGTCAAAGCAGCAATGGGACTGGCCATAAAGGGTAGCGATCAGAGCTGGATTCCTAAAGCTGTGTGAGCATCTAGGGGCTCGCAGAAGTGGCTGGCTTTGGAGACGTGCTTTCTGTCTCCAAAGGTGACAAGGCAAAAGGAGGTGTCTGCTCATGACCTTGCAACATGCAGGAGTCAGGCCTCTTCTACTGATCAAAAAAGCATGAAGATTGGGCTGTCCATTTATTTTCTTATGGTTTTCATCCGTCAGAGTGCTAAAGAAATGCTGAAAGACAGGACTGTGTCTGTCAGGGCCTAGTCTGGAAACCTTCACATAGCAGCCTTAGCTTGGTCCCCTTCTTTATCCATCTCTGTACCTCCCTTCTAGTGTTGGTACTGTAATGCTGTGCCGGTGTATCAGCAGATGCCACCCATGAGAGGCACCTCACAAGTGTCACTCACCACAGCCCTTCATTTTAAATGACCTGATCTGGAAAAGTTACCTGCTCAGTCTTGAGAGGAGCCGGAGATAAAATTTCACCCAGGCACAGAGATAATTTTCACCGTCTCCAAAACAGGAATGCTTGGAAGGACAGATTCCTCCAAGCAATAAAGGCTAGGAAGGAAATTGTTTTTGAAGGCCAGAGGCCTATTCTTTCCAGATTTAGGCATAGTGATAAACATCAAAAGGAAACAATGGATACCCACTTCTGCAGGTGTTTCCTTCATACTTAATTGCTCCCCTCCAGTCTGTTGGGAATACTGTTCTTGCCTATTGTTTGGTAAATTCCAAGAATCATATTTATATCCATTATGTGAAGGACTGTGTGCTGGGTACAAATTCTCCTGTGCATGGCTACAATATTGTGCCAACTGGAACACTGGGGAAGGTAAACCCTAGCTTGGTTCCCAAGACCAATGCCCTAGAACTCGAAGCCACTGCATAGTTCAAGACAGTATCATGTTCCTCTAGTCAGAAAATGGAAAACAGCAAGTGTTTGCCTTCACAGACATTTTGTTTTCTAGAATTAGTAAACATTTCTTGACACCCATCTCCATCATGCCAACAGCAAGACCTGCTCTACATTGCTGCAGTTGACCTGAAATAACAAGCCAGTAATAAAACCACCAACATAAAAAGGCTCCCCAAGGAGAGGTGGCATTCTTATACACAGTTCAGAAATCTTCCTATCCAAAAAGGTGATGGAACAAACAAAAACATTGGACAAACACCTCAGGAAGATCAGCTTATCCATCTGATGAGCCCTACTTCTGGAATTTCTGATTCCACCTTTGTGTGGCAGAGGTGAATGAGATAGAAGGACAATTTCTGGAAATAGAAGTCAGATGAGCAAAAGTCTGAGGGATATAAAACTTGGCATATTGGTGCATACATACCACTAGATTAAGCAACATGCTGTGCATGTCACTATTTTTCTGTCTGTTTATATGTTATAGTTACTGTAAAGCAGCTTTTCCATGGCATCACTTTAAACTCTCTACAGTGGAAGAAATACATAAGCATTGTAATTTTCAGATAGGGAAACTGAGTCACTGAGAGATAACAGGTGTTTCTAAGTAGCATGGCATGACAGTAACACAACTAGAAAAATAAAGTCAAGTCTCTCAGCAAAGCATTTTCTCCTGTGAGCAAACTGCCTGGACGGTAGTGTGCATACTTAGAACATGAAGTCCTGTAGTCCTAATGAAAGGAATTATTTCCTAATATAGTTGGAGTTTGTCTATTAAGACACCACAGAATCCAAACCAAGACTCAAGATTCCTAGGTTCCACCTTCTGAAATACATAATGTGCAGATTGGGTGAACCACTCACTCTATATTAAAATAACAAAAGGATCATCTATCAACAGATACAAAGTATAACAATACAAATTCCAGTCAAAAACCTAGACTCAAGTCTCCAAGTCTAGCAAATTTCTTGAACTTTCAGCAGCAGCAAACTCAGTTCAAGCATTACTTACCCTCTAAGAGAGAAAACCAGTCACCTCTGAGTTGAAGCCAATGTGCATCTTTGCAGGTATTAGTACAGCCCATCAAAGGACAGTGCTGCTAGTTCATTCTCCCAATACACCCCTTTTCATGAAAAAAAAATTTTTTTTGTAGTGTGTGGGAAATGAAAGCATTCAGTTATATGCCAGTTGTCACACAGAGAGTCTGTGGCAGAAGTTCTGTAAGACATGGTCTCTGATGGCCCAGAACTGTTTCTGTGATGGACATCAATAAGCCTTCTATGGGTATTCCTCCAGGAGAAAGCGAAATACAACTCACCATCCCTACTACTTGCCACTTGCATTAGGAGCCATTGTTGACAGAAAAACAAATAGAACCCCAATCCTCCCCCCCCCCCCC
>NW_020799143.1:5096071-5110667 GCF_003259725.1 Athene cunicularia | reverse complement strand
CCCCCCCCCCCCCCATCTCACCCCCAACTGAAGACAAAAAATGCCTTTCCTGAAGAAAACCTACTTGTTATGTAAAAAGTGGTTTTGTTGCTAGCAATGGTGGAGAAACTATGTTTCCATCTCATAAAAACTCTTCAGTTCAGAGATCCCCGTTTCACCAGCTCCCTGTTTACAACATACCTTTCTTCAAACCTGTGTTGAAATCCCAGTTTTATGTCAGTGTTTTTGTGTAGTGGTTAATTGTTGATTTCTGATGCAGTTAAAAGATAAAGGACAACATGCATTAGTCACCAGAAGGAAACTTACAGTTCTTGTCACTGTTGTCTCTGAGCACTTGCCAGACATTAATGACTTTATGCTCACAACACCCCACAGAGATTGGTCACCAGTAATGTCCTCATTGCTGAGACTGAGCAAACATCACAGGGCCAAACCTCAGCTAGAAACAGGAACAGATCCCTAGACCTTTGGAACCCCTCTCCTTTGTGCCATTCACAAGACTGGTCTTCTATACCCACCCATCCCCACCCCTGCTTCTCCAAGCATTTTACATGTCAATCCCACAAAATCTGACAATGCCCTTAATCTTAACAAGCATGTCCCATCAAGCACAATAAGATTATTGACAGTGCTTTGGAGTGAAGCATGTGGGGGAGCCTTTCTGGGTTCACTACATCATCTGGCATGAGCTCTCTTTTTCTTCAATGTGTGAGGAAGGGTGACTTGTTTGCAGCTTTCTGATAATTAATAACCATTCTGGAAAATGTTTCTAGATACACACATACCAAGTCCCAAAGCATGACATGCACTTTGATTCATGTATGACACACGGTCTCATATACGTAAAATTCTCAGTGTCCTGGAGTTTGTCAGCCTGTTGATTCTGCTGAAACATATGTTGGTCTATTGAGGGAGCTGTGTGATGAGCAATTTCAAAAATGCCCCAATTTGGAAATGTAGCTGCAGACACTGTTTTAGAGGAAGTGCTGTGTGATTGAAAGCTGAAGCTGCACCATGCAGTTCAAATTAGATTTGGACATTGTGTGCACTGTCAGTTTGGCGAACTCTTCACATCCTTGCCAGCAGTTTATAGGAAATATGGGCATGAGCCACAGACAACATCTAGTCCTCCAGCTTCTATCTAGTTTTAATCAGACAAACTCCCTGAAACACAAAGAGAAGGATCTTGAAATTTGACAGGGAACACACAAAAGATCAGGGCTGGAAGGAATGAGAGAACAGCTTATTCCTGCATAATCTCTGCTCTTCATATGATCCACAGCTTGCTGATCTCAGTTCTGGGGAGAGTAGAAACCAAAGCTAACATCCTGCAGGTCATTTGGAGGAGAGAAATAAAAGAAACAGTTTGGAATCAGCTACTTTCTCATAACCTCACTCGTTTTATTCACCATCTGCTTTTCTGAAAGGTGGTGAAGCAAAAAAAACCAAACCCTTGATTACCCTTTCTTTCCTTCTTGTATCTTTTCAGACTTTTTTGAAGTTGCAGAAGTGTGAGAAAATCCAGTTGCATTTCAGGTCTGATCCAGCACCCATTGCCCTCAGCAGGCATTGAATAGTGTCCATAGGCCTGAGTTTACAGAAGGCTGGCTTCAGAAAGCACTTAATCACATTAGCTGGAGTCCCACTGATTTCACTGCAAACTTTTTCCATATTGTGCTTGTTAAAGATAAGGGTGCTGTGAGCAATTTTCCCTTCTCACCATAGCAAAGAAAATTTAAACTGAGCTGGAGCCCAGTTGATTCCAATGGGATTAAGTATTTGTTTACAGTCAGGCATGTGTGTAAGCACCTTCCTGGATTCCAATTTTACATACACTCAGGTTGAAATGACTGTGCTTGTGCTGTGCTGAAACAGGACTTTATTGTCCTTTGAACTGAAGGGTCTGTGTCTTAGAGTCTTCTTCCCTCTGCTTTGATGGTTGCACTTAAGGACATTGTGGGTTTCTACACTAAATCTGGTTCCATGCAAGTAAATCTGGTACATGCAAGTAAATTATATATATATATATATAATTTTTTTAAAAAGTCACAAAACACAAATCACTATGATCCAAATCCATGTGTGAAATAAAGCAGGCCAGCTCCTTTTACCTTTTTGGGTGTGAGTAACTTTTATTTGACAAGGGAGTTTTAACTGAAAGTGTATTATCAGCTGTGCTTTCACCACTACACAGGCCTTCTAACAATTACATGTAAATTATGCAATTATATGTAAATCATGGAATATAATAGCACAGAACATCTATCGTCATACAAACATGTTCCACAGTCCACTCTTCTGGTGGAACACAATGATGCTAAAGCAAATCCAAAACAGATAAAGGAAATAAAAGAATTCGACAATTGTGATAATAAAAATAATAACAAAAATTACCACCAGAATAAGGAATATTTACTTGTAGCCTGATAAAATGCAGACTGACTTCAGTGAGATTACATCTGCTGATTTCAGTGGAAAAAGGATTAGGTCCTTCTATCCTATGTACAGAAACCAGGTAGCTGAGGCTGTTTGCTTTTGTTGTTCTCAGCAATTTAATCGAATTTAGCCAAACCAAAACTGTACCCTTTTTTTGTAAGTCTTTGACTAGCAGGCACCAGTGAAGTTTAGTCCTTCCTCAACCCCTCAGTCTCAAGTTAGCAGTAGCAAATGCAAACAGCTGGGATGAAGCATCCCAAAGAAAAAGACAAGCAAAATAATTACTCATGTGCATGAACACATCCTTCTGAGTGGTGACTACCTATGTCCAAAATGCAGTGCCCACTGAAGAAGCCTGAGTGAAGCCTAGACCCTTTGCCCAGGTTGACTGCCTGATAGTGGCAAGGCTCCTGAAAGGTGCAACCTTACCACAATGATTGTCATCCAGGATTCTTCATGTAGCCAAAGGGACAGCTGTCCCTTTTCTTCCTTGAGGCTCTCTGACCCTCCAAAGGACCCTCCACATAGGACTTTTGGGACATTCATGGGAGTCAGTTAACAGCAACACTACTTTCTGCAGTAATGTGACATCCCAACAAAGATGAGTACACCATGATAGCCTGGACAGACACCCAGAAGAAAACAGGCCCACTGCGCAGTGTTTGAGGAAAAATGAAACGACAAGTGTGAAGCAGGTGGGGACTACAAGCACATAGATTTAGGGCTCTGACTCATGGCTGGAAATGGATTTAGCTGGGTTAGCTAAGGCAGCCGCTGCCTCAGCTGTTTGCCCCAGTCCTCTGCCAAAAGTTATTCTGGGCTGTCTGAAGGGGATGGGGACCCACCCGTGTCACATATGGACCAAAGGCACATCACAGAGGCTGAGTCAGCTCAGGGGTAGGTGCATCTCCTGCTCAGCTGCTTGATCTTCCCCGCCTGCCAACAGGACTCAGGACCCCAAGCAATGGCACTACAGGAAGGCAGGTGTCCAAAGCTGCACGTGTAAACCCTTGTAAAACTGCTATCAGGACCATCACATGTGTCTAAAGAAAGATCGTGTTCAAGAAACACATTATTCCCTTTAGAGGTTGGTAGCAAAATTTCTCTGAGGATTTTTGAAAGTAATGACTTTGGGAGACCACAGGTTTTGGTGTCCAGCTTACAACACCCAAAGAGCTTTTATAAAATAGGTCAGATGCTCAATATCTTATGAAAAAAAGGCATCGGAAGCTCAAAAATGAATAGCAGTGTTCCCCCAGTAGTAAGTGATGCCCCTGAACCTATGGACTGCTACTTCCACATAATAGCTGTATGAATGGCAGAAGAGTGACAACAGAATGTGATTCCCTGTGTACAAAGGTAGCACAAATTACCTCAGTCTCTACCTGCAGGCACAAAAGTGGTGGAGGAGGCTGGCCATGTAGTGAGAGATGCCCTGTGCTCTGCCCCAGCCTCCATGTGCTTTGAAGTGATGCAGCACCTCCCTTTAGCAGGGCTCCCCTCTAAAGACACAGGTGAAGAGAGGTCTCCAGGTGGTGTGGGCAGATCCTGTTGATACCCAGCCACCCTCTGGAGAAGAAGCTGCACTGTAAAAAGCAGCTGGTGCCTTCGTGCTCCTGTGCTGGCTCATGCTTTGAGCTCAGGCTGGCTCCCATGCTCCAGCACACCCTGCAGGCTCCCCAACAGCATCTTGAGCAGTTTTTGGGTGCGTAGAGCTAGCAGCCCACCAGCAGATAGCTTTAAAGCAAACATGGGTACATAACCATCAGCTTGGGGACAGAGTGGTGGCAGCAGGGTGGACATACCACGCAGCTATCTAATTCAAACACTTCATTATCTGAGGCATAGGCAAGACTTTTTAGGGCCTTCACTGCATTTTCCCTAACTGGAAGTGTCCCAGACAATGGCTCTTTCTGGGTAAGCCAGCCAGCTTTGCCAAAAGGGACAGTCCGTTTTAGAGTGATGAATGCTATGTTATTGGCTGAAACTTGTTAGACACACTGAATTGTCTCAACATGATCTCCTAACAGAAGAGAACAGAATACAAGCAGGTTTGTATTTTCCTGCTAAAGCATTTATGAAGAAACACAAAGCCCAAAGTATGTACGCCTGTTGGTTCCTTGCCTGCCATTACCCACACTGAGTTCAGTGCTGACAGAGTTTGGTGAGATGATGGGCAATAATGTGTTTTTGGAACACTAAAACTATCATTGCCTCTGATTAAAACAATCCAGCTCCCAGTTTGGTATAGTCATGATCACATACTGTTCTAAACATATATTCCAGCCTCTCTACTTATGTACCCAGTTTCATATCCTAAACACATGATTTCACAGAGGTCACTTATGCACCTTGAGTGAAGCAACATAAAATTACCCCTGATGTGGGTCTGGAAATAGGTTTCCCCCCTCCTTCTTTTCCATATTTCTGTGTGTGTTCACACATGTGTATGTTCTTGAATTGACATCTATTTAAGAATGATCTCATTTGTGTCAGACATGCCACCTACAGGGAGCATTTTGGAGCGGGCAAGTTCCAGGTGATAGATAAAAAAGAAGAAGAGGTAATGAATATGGAGTGTAAATGCCTTAGAAAAGTAATGGAGACATGTACTAACAGCAAGTGAAATTTGACCTTCTGGCTGAAAACCTGATAGCGAACTAATTGGAGAACTTTAGAAAATTGGATCAGCCTCAATGGGCACAGAGTAAACATTGGGAGTGCAATACAGTCTTATTAAACATAATGCACATTTAATGCATAATTTTATTGCAACCAATTTCATGCTTCTGCCTTAAATGAGTCTGGATCTACTTCCACTGTAGCAGTCCACTACCATTAGTGCCTCTTAAAAGAATTGCAAGGCCAGTAAACTATCACTGGTCTGATCTCTCCCTTAGCCCATACTTTCTGCTTCATAAACTCTCCCAGCTCCCACAGCTTGTAGTGAGATCTTGTCTTCGTTCAGTACGCAGCTTTTGAAACACTACACTGTTTTGGCAAGTCTTCACAGATGGGAATGTTACAACATTTCCATTTTATGCTGGTGCAGTAAAGCAGTGAACCTTTGCAGCTATAGATCAGTCGGCTGAATCCAAACCTTACAACAGGAGTTCCAGGAACCTACACAATCAGCGTGGTGCTGAAGATTTCTCAAGCACAGCAGGCAAAATCCTATTTTTCTAAGTGACAGCAATAGTGTTTGCCCTCTGACAGGAACAAGGAATAAGGAAAACAAATGATGCTGAGTGCTAAGAAAGTGAGTAGCCCCCCTCACAGACTGATAGAGTGTCTGGATTAACACATAAGAAACTGCAGAGAAGGAACAGTAAGTGCTTAATTTATACTAACACAGTACAGAAATCCACACTCTGAGTTTCCAGTTGCTGCTTGCTGAGATCTTCACAGACTTCAGAATTGTCACCTGCACCTTGTAGCAAGGCAAGCGATGCTTCAGCATCAACCTGAGACTTTTCAGGTGTAAGAGACATCCCTATGTATAGTTGAGCTTGGATTTTCAACACCCTTGAGCTTCAGGGATGTTTGAGCCCAGAAACCTGATCTGAGCCCATTGCTACATCTGAGATTGGTCCTTTATGTTTTATCACAGTAAGCTGTTAATAACATCTGCAGAACAGTCCTGCTGGAGCTCTCTGCAGGGGTCCTGTTTGCTAAGCACCGCACACATATGTACACAAGAGATATCTTTTGCCCTGACAAGCTTTAGGATTTCATCTAGAAGCAAAATGCAGCTGAGAGGTGATGCACACAGAGGAGTGGAAGAGACTACCACTGTTGTCACCAAGTGGTATGACATCATGAATCAAGTATACAGTGCTAGTGAAATAACATACTGGTTGCTTTTGATTCACATCCTGAATTTTCAAGCCCTCCCCTTGGTGATCAAAACAGATAGGACTTACTTCACCATCATTAGCCACACAGCTACAGAGCCTGACGTCTTCTGAAAAAAGACCCAAACATTGTGATATTCTTTATTCAGATTCTGAGTGTGGTAACTGAAGAGGCCTAGAAAGGCCACTGGAATCCTGATATCAGGGTCTCCTGGAGCATACAGGAGTCCGTGAGTTCAGCCCCAAAATACAGTTTGCTTCTGTTGATGTTACACCACAAAGTGTAATCTCCACTGTCCCATTCATTTGGGACTGCAGGGGACTTCAAGACATGTCAGAACTGGACCTAATATTTTGCACTTCCACAGAATAATCATGTCCCTTTCCTAAAACTCCATGCACATGTGCACCTTGAACTTCAGCAGGTCACCTAAGTGACACAGCAAACCTATGTAGATAGGCTCAACAGTGGGGGTACACTTTTAGGGATATATATGATTTCCAGTAAAAGGACACAAATTATATCCCTAAACGTAGGTGATGGGTTTGCACATTTATAGAATGATGAATTATTGAAAGAGACTCCATAGATAATGCTTTTGTTGCGATTTCCTCTAAATCGAATTATGAAGATATGTATCTGGTTGTGAACATACTTAAAAAAACACTAGTAAGCAACTTCCCCCCATGTGTTTCAAACAAAAAATGATACAAAAGTCTAAGTAGCATTTAATTAGCAACATATACAATGGGAACACATGAACATGAATTCTTAAGGGGGAAACAATGAAAATAAAATACTTCAGCATCAGTCTCACCAGGATTTGTAGACTGTGAAGAAAAATAGGTTAAAACAACGGAAAAGCCTTACGATGCTCTCATGTCAGTTTATGGTATTTACAGCTGGTGGGCTGGATGTAGCCTGTAACCTCATTTCACATGTCTATGCACATACTATTTTGAGGGGAGGGGTAGGCAGGAGGCAGAAAACATTACTCTGGACTTCTACTGAGGGACGTGCAAACCAATGGCAGGAGCAAAATTTGTTTGGCCTCCAGTAAAGGAAGAATTTCCTATCCCTGCTTGAACTCAGTCTACATTTCAAGAAAGTGGAAGGTGCCCCGCTAGACAATGCCTGTTCTATTTACACACTGCACGTGTAAATGCACATACCTGCCTTTATATGCATATTCCCAGCACATGCATGCAGACAGACACACAGCTGTAGAGAAAAGGGCAAAGACAGGGCTCTAACTTCTCATCTGAGAACTTCTCATCTTTTCCATGCAGAAATGTTAGGAGCAAGAATGGTTGAAAGCTCTCACAGGCTTCTTGCAGAAAGAGAGGATTCTCTGAAACGTAGAGAGTGCTGCAAGCAAGTATACACCTATGGCTTGGCTTGTAACTGTGGCTACACACCTCAGGCAACTTCCAAGCCAGAAAGGCTTACAGTTTTTTAAGGTTGCCAGATGAAGTACAGTGCCTATGTCTGACTAAATTTATCTGGTGGATAAATTTAGTGAAGACCTGGTGGAAAACTGGAACTTTAAATTCAGTATGAAATGCTAGAAGATTTGGTGCCACCCATCTCCAGTTTGAATGAAATCTAGAAATTACCTGTGAAATTAAGTTTTTGAAGTATTCCAGAATTATCAAACTGACCTTGCTGAAGACAGCATTTGACATTGAAATCATATGTTTAAATAAACAAGCCAGGTGTACTTGGAAAAAGCAGAAAATATTTCCAATCTTAAAAACTTTGTTTGAAATACTTCAAAGCTAAAAGTAACTTATCTGAGACAAATCAGATATGTATCTGTTAGACCATCTATGACAGAAAAGTTCATTGGAAACTATAAACTTTCTCTTGCTTACGTACTGAGACTATGACAGCTGCAGTAAAGCTACTCCTCTTATGGGATTGCTTCTTTTTGGTCTTACAGTTTTGACCACTACAAAGACAGCTTTTTTCAAAAATTGTAATGAAATCTTTCAAGTTTGTCACAGCAACATCTTCCAAATAGAAAATCATTCTAATGAAAAATCATCAGCAGATTATGTTTTTTTTTATAAAGGTTTAAATTGCTACGTCAATAACCTATTGCTGGGCAGATATAATAATAATGTATTGCTTTTAACAATGGGTGGTTAAATCAGCTTCTACTGGTGTGTCTTATACTTGCAATTTATTACATTCATTGTTATTTCTGTTACAGCTGCACCTGGAGACAGACATCTCTATTGGTCAAAAAAAAACTAAAAAAAATGTTTGTCATAGATTTGTATTCTGAAAGAGGGTATCACTATGACTTGCTTTATCCTGAAAACACAAAGCCATAGAAATCAGTGCACGTAAAAGAATAACACACAGCAAACAATTACATGGATATATTCTGTGGAGAACTTACGAAACTTGCTGCCACAGGATGTTAAAGAGAGAGATGTCTTATCAAGGAAGACCAACCTTCCATCCTTATTTAGGACAGAGAAGCATCGTGAGGAATGACTACACTTCAGGCTTTCAGCCAGGGTGCAGATCTTTCTTTCCATGTTGTGGTATCTCACATGTGCAGGCAAATTTTTTGAGACAAGGTGGTGATAACTCAGCATCATGAAAATGCATAAATTGTCAGATAGGTAATGCTGAGATGAAAGGAACATTATTTTTTACAGCAGGCCAAGACTCTGAACTTTTATGTCTTTCTACAAGAAATAACCAGAAACCACATAACAGTTCTTGCACTTCTCTAATTTCTATTGTAATTTACTGTAATCCTGGTGTGATAAGACCAAAATTTATTTTAGCTGTGGGCAGGTTTTAAGACCACATTGTTCTAAACCACTGAAAATCAGGATCCTTGATAGAAACTGTGATAAAACCCAAAGTCTGATGTTATTAGTAGGAGCTGCTATCATATAGACAATTTAATAAAGATTTCAAACATTCCTTCTGTGTCCTAAAGCTATTATTCACTACTAAAGGACTCTAAATCACAAAAAGTCTCAGAAGGCTTTAATTTGAAATACATATATATAGCTCTAAACCAATCAAGAAATTTAATACCAGAAACTAAATTATTTCTGTCTTTAGACTTGTTTTAAAATACAAAACTCAAATAAGAAATGTGGCTGTTTAAACACATCTGCCATATTGGAACAGTAGATCAAGTCCTCTATGCAAAGAAAACAAGAGGGGCTATCTGTTAGAGAAGATATGGTGCAGTGGCTCAATAAATAGATGCAGGAGGTGGAGGATTGTCTGCTCCTAGTCTCACAGCTAGCTCATGGAGTAGCATAGTGTGGTAGCAAATTAATTTTCCTCTTTCTTTTTCTCCTTTCATTCTGCTGTGAACTCCTTGGGGCAAGGCAATGTCTCTGGGCTCAGCTGTGCAAGAAAAGACCTACCAGCTCTCTGGAAATGGTGGAGTGGAAATGGGAGGTCTCTGCTCTCACCTTCACCACTTTGATACTGTTCTCCCACTGTGCATTTTCCCTCTCATATTCTGCTCTTTCTTCTGAGCACCACAGCAAGGTGGTAGGTAGTGGTGGGGACATGAGGTGTATCCACATCTGGCCTGGAAGTAGGAATTGCTAATAGGAAAAAAAAAAAAAGTGACTGTGATTTCTAGAGGTTCGGGTTTACTGTTGTGAGATTTCAACTGTAGGGATTACCCCTGCAAAGGACAAAAGAGGAAAGGATTTCATCCCAGGAAAGCTGCCCTGATGGATTGCAAACATGTCACCATGAACACATGTAAAAATGGTATGGACACAAAGAAAATCAAATAGCTTTCTCCTAGGTTTTAGGCTACAGTAGGCTTTTCTATCATGTGAGATAAACAATTATGAGGAAAAAAAAAAAGAAAAGCAGAAACAAAGAAAGAAAACCAACCAGAAACTCTTCAACCTGGGTATGTTTCAAGAGTTCAAGAATCATACTCCCACACCTTAGTAGTTCTGGCAGGATAAGTTAATAAACTAGTGGTTTTATACCAAGTGTCTCTTGACTGAGTGTCAGCAACTGTAAACCTGTCTGCCTGGCAGAAATTAATTTGATGCTCCTAGCTTGTTTCATACTGGTCAATAATTAATTTCATGAAACATCCTCCCCTTTCTCCTTGTCAGATGATATTGGCAGTTGCTCCTCAAGAAAAGCACAGGACAGTCCAAGTTCTCAGACCATTTTCCTCCTCGGTATCGAGGTGGCAGAAGCAGCCATCACCCAGGCAGTTGTGACAGCCTTGCCAGGTGTCTTTCACACCAAAACACACAAGCAGCAGCTGGGAAGGGAAAATGACCTCCAGGAGAGGTGAGACTCTCTGGCTCCAAGGGGACCGTGCTGATTTCCATCACAGAAGGATTTATCCTACCCTATCCAGCATGGAGGGAGAAACCAAAACACACATCCCGTGGATGGCTGGAGATCAAATCACCATTTGACTGTCTGGAGCAGGATAATTTGTCAGACACCAGCTGCTGTGAGCTCTGTCCTCTTGGGCACACTTGTTATTGTGTTACAGCCTGCCTGAGGAATGTGGGATGTTGTGGAAGGGAAAATGATTGCAACTTTGTTTGCACAAATAATCTGAGGACTTCTCTATGTGACTTTATCTGAGAGCCTCTACCATGCCCAGTGTGTCCATAAAGCAATATCCAGCATTAGGAGGGAAAAGGGCCAGGAGGGGAAGAAGGGAAGAAGGAGAAGGACAAGAGGCAAAAAACGTGCTGGCAACACTGGGGAAGTGCTTTTGCAACCATACAAAGAGATTTTAAGATCGGATGAAAGTGGTCCCCCTGCTCACTCTCTCTGTTGCCATGTTTCCTGTCTCTGAAAGAGTTACTCGGGAGGATTTCAAGGGTAGGTTTCTAGAGCGACACCATGTCTAATTATGTACAAGACAGAATGAAAAGGTGTAGGCCTGTCTTTCCAGCTCAGAAAAAACTGTGGTGTCCTGTGAATAAGAAATGAACAGACTGACCTTTTCAGAGCTGCTGAAAGAGAAAACCAGATGTATTCCTCAAGAGTCACTATGACTGAAGGGTGATAAAGGCTTGCATTGTGCACTTGAATAAAAGGAAAGCTAACCAGAAAACAGCAGCTGATAATAGTCAGGCCAGGCTGTGCTATTGTCCAAGGCACAAATGTTCAGCATTGGCCTAGACCACACTGCTGGTATATACAGTACATACTTGGGGGAGAAAAAACAGGGAGGGGGGAGGGGAAGGCTGCTTTTTTATTCCTGTTACCTACAGGAGATTCTGTGAAACTGCTAGCAGTTATAAGACCACAGAGGAAGAAAATGATTGGGGATCTTTTCCTCACCACACACAAACACAAACATGCTCCATTTCGAACATTATGTTACTGTAAGATCTGAACCTAACCATCTGCCAAATGAATAGACAAAACCCAGCTTGTCTTCCAGAGGTCAAATGTAAGGGGTGGTTAAAGAGGAAACATCACACTAGTGAAGAGGTTGGAGCTTTCTAGACTGCAAAACGGGGTCTCCAGAGCTTAGGACAAGCAGGACCAGGGGCTAGGTGGGGAATATTTGGAAGGCATGACCATCTCCTGTACCAGGCAAGGTCTCTGACATGGTGATAAAACCCAGAGAAAAGGCAGGGGCAGGGGATGTAGAAGAGGGAATAAAGGAGCAATTTGAGGGAAAATAAATAAATAAACAAACCAACCAGAAACAAAACCCCAGCCCTCCCCACCACCCAGTCTTGGGAAGCAAACTTGTTTCTCCCTGGGAAGGAACCACTTGCTTCAAGCCCTGTTGCTGTGACCTCTCTGGATTTTTCAGCATCACAGACCTGCCAAAGAGTCTCAGCCTCTTTTGAATGTCATGTTGTTTGAGAACCAAGGCTGGGTCTGAGTGAGCAGATCTTGCCCATTGGAGATTGTTATTTTTAGAGTACGCATGATAAGCTTCTGCCAGGCACCATCCACAGCCAACCACGTCCATGCAGAAGTGTAAAACAACCTCAATTCTCACTGGGAGACCTTGCCTTTCTTATTTAAATATATTCTGTGAAATAACTTTTCGGGGCTGTTATCTGTGAATGTGTTGGGAGAGGGGTTCCCTGCTCCTTACTGATATTTCAGAAACAACAGACATGTAAGGAAGCTGTGGGGTTGGTTTTTTTTTTTTTTTGCACAGTGTTGGTTTTGTCCTTTATAAAATTAGTTCAAGGAGATTTATTACTGGCAACAGGCACTGAGGGCTGGCCTGGTCCTTGCCTGCAGAAGATGAGACAGGGTGTTCCCATTGCAAAGTGCTGCAGCTTGGCTGTCAGAAGATGAGATGGAGTTTGCTTCCTGGCTACTGGTGGCATGACTTTGGGTGAATCCCTTCACCTCTACCTGCCTACCCCAGCTGTCTCAGGATGGTGCACTTGTAAGGAAGTCCTCCAGAGCTGGAGCGGGCTGTCACAGTGCATACAGCTCCTAGCACAGTATCACTTTAACAGGGGATGGAGCAGCTGTTTGTGTAAGGAATTAATTATACTGTCACTACCACATACAAGTCCTCCACTGATCAGTGAAGCAAAGAAACATGGGCTTAAAGGAGAAGCACCAGAGAGAGGACACAGGTAGCTGCCAGCTGTGAAGTCAGATAGGAGTGAGTCTGTTTCCTTCCATGCTGCCTTCCCAATGTGTTTCAGCCCAAACTTGGGAAAAAGACCCCAGGAAGCAGGGTATTTTGAGGTTCCTGGGCCAGGGCTATTCTGCTGTGACTACCCTGGAGGCATCTAGTTAGTAGCAATAGTTCTGCCTTTTCTTTCTGATCTCTGCAAGGAACTGTACTGAGAAGCTACCAACTCATCTCATGTTGTATCCACAAGACCCATACAAGATCCCTAGCCAGTTAGCTTTATATTTCCCATGTCAACAAAAGTAGGAGAGATTTGGGGGGCAAAGTAGATGGACAGGTGGACAGAGTAAGTGATTCACAGGGAAATAATGTTTTCCTGCCATACATTCAGAGAATTAAACAGCACATGTATACACACACTCATGAGGCTGAGGAAGCAGGCTGAATAACTTTCAAAAGGCTTGCTGCATCTTGCTTCATGAGTGGGTATTGCTTGGCTATTTGTAACAGACAGACATTAAAATCTGCAGCACAGTCATTTAGAATTTCAAAGGATTCTTCTTCTCAGGGTGGAATACAAAAGACATCACAGTTATTCACGTAATACAAGTAAGGTTGGGGAAACAGCAGCATGCTATTAGGTAAGACTTAGCAGAAAACCCTTCTGGAAAAGACTAAGATTTATTCATTCAAAGTAAAGAAGTGACCCTAATAATTTCTTATTTATGCATTTATCTGTGTGTATATATGTGTGTGTGCATATATAGATATATTTTTGTGCAGCTTTGTTTTCTACACCACTTGGAGAAGAGCTTGAGAGAGCATCTGAAATGTGTACTGTAGTGAAGAAAAGGAGGGGAAAATATATATATATTCAAAATACATCACACATCATCCACACATCTACACAAACATGCTCGCATTTCTTTCACCGTGAGCTTTGGGTGTCAATCAGCAGAGAACAAACAGCAAAATGAAAACCGGGAGCTCCTTCTGTTGAGGTTTTATGATAATGTCCTCCAACATTCCCCTGTTTTTGTTTTCGGTGTGCTAAGCTAACTGTATGGCTGGAGCAGCAAAGAATGCAAAGCTCACACATGTAAAGCATTGTGTCCTCTGACATACTATTACACAGAAGGCTCACAGTTCCCCCCTCTCCCTCCCCTTCCTGGTGTTGATGAATTACATGGATGAATATCACAGATCTGGGTTTTTTAAACTGCAAGCTTAGGCAGCAACAACGACTGCAAAGCAGACGCAGACATCGTTGTCTGAACCTCTATTGTTTCTATTTCGGGAGCACATTGAGTGATTAGTTTGGGTAACAGTAACATCACATTACCTTCTACAGGCTGGAAATGTCTTTTAAAACTGAGGCAACGCTGGAGCCATGTGATACAATACTGTAGACAGAGCCAAGTGGAATACATCAAAGAGTGCCTTGATGCAGATGTTTCATGCAGAAGAAAATTAGGTCAGAGACCACTTCAATTTCAGCTTCTGCCAGGCTTGTTTGAGAGCTTCCAGTGAATTCCTAATGAATAGCTTCTAGGGCACTTTTCTCTCATTCAGTCACAAACTGCCACAGCCAGATGAGCTTTCCATGTGGAATTTTTTCTCATTATTTAAAATACTATTACTTTGTGTCCACAGATTCCAGAATCTTCCTTACAATAGCAACAACTCTCCCTCTTTTATCACCCCCCC